>NC_057811.1:311627937-311927937 GCF_018294505.1 Triticum aestivum
CCCGAGCCCCGCCGGCCGTCGCTCCTCCGGCGCCGGCCCCGCCGTCCTCCGCCTCCTCAACGCCGCCCCGCGCCTCCCCTTCTTCTTCCCCGGCCGCCGCACCTTCCCCGCAGCTCCGGCGAGCTCCACCGGCCTCGTCCCGATCGGATCCAGATCCACTGTAGGCGACGTTGACTTTTCCCCGTCCCCCTTTTTTTCTAAGTCATTGATTTCTTACAGCATATGCTCATGTTCCTCTTTGCATAACTCCTTGCATGTAGCTCCGATTCATGCGTCTAATATGTCAAATTGTTCATCTCGTGATGCTCTACATTTCGTTTAATGGCACCATGTTCATTAGAGGTCATCTTGATGCCCAAATCTCTGTTGCAAGAGGGCTAGTTGCTGTTATCTGCTGGTTCTTATCAGAACTTGGAGATTTGTCATTTTTGTATCATTTAATCTGTGCATCTTATGGGCATGAGCTCTACATGTGTTTTGTTGTATGCCATGCCATATTTCTAGTGGTGCATACCATGTATTTTTGTGATCTCTGTGGTGACTAGCACAAGCATGAAAATTAGGCTCCGTAATGTTTCTGATTTCAGGGACTTAGTGATTTCTCCAAGTCTGTCTGCTGTTATTTTGTTGCCATGTAAACTTGATGCTACAGAGATATCCATGCATATTTTGGAGATGTTCAGTAAGGATGTTTTGTAGATATTGTTGTATTTGATCCATTCCTACCCTTGTTTGCGATTATGGAGTAGCATAGCATAACTCAATATTGCTCTACATTTGCTATAAAATATTTCTGGCAGATTCTTAACATGATATGCAATTTTGCCAAGCTTATTGTAGTTGATCCATACATGCTATGCTTTTGTTCTTGCCATGGTTAGCTTCATAAACATTCCGTCTTGCTTTAGGTATGCTTGTCTTGTCATGAATTGCTCTGTAGTGTGTGCATCAAGCTCACAAAGAGGCCTATATATTATTGTTTCTGCCATGCTCTGTTTTTCTGCTAAGTCTGAAACCTGATAACGAAACTTTCTATGTTTACATGCTTTCCATCTTATCTTCTTGTCCTTTTTGGCTTATTGTCAGTAAGGGACTTTTGTTATATGCATTTAGTGGAATACTGCGATACCTTGTTTTGCTATGTTAAGTTCCTGTAGCATATTGATTTCGTGCTCTGAACATTGCTACCTGATGCTGTTTTCAGACATGTCCAGTAATTTCACTAAGTCTGTGAACCTGTTATCTTTTGCACTTTTGCCATGCTTGTTTGAGCTTGATATGTTGTGAACTAGCCGTAGCTCAGTGTTCATCTTTTGTCAAGCATCTCCTGTAGATCACTGCCATGTGCTTTTTTGCTATGTTGGAGTGCTGTAACATTATTGCTTGTTGCATTTTAAGTGCTATCATGCTGTTAATCGCAGATTCGTGTCATTCTTATTTTGCTTGCCATTTGCAAACCGTGCATCCGTTTCCGGTGATCTTTATATCGATTTCGACCGAAATCATCTCATATTTCCAGTGGCATGCTTGGTTTTCCAAGTTACTGCCTTGTTCATCATTTTCCTTCCGGAGCACGCATATGCATCGCGTATCATATCTCGCATATCATACATGTGTTGCATCATGTTGCTTGTGCATTTCTCGTGATTGATTGTGGTTCCGTTTGCTTGTGTTATTGTCTTGGGTAGAGCCGGGAGACGAGTTCGTGAATGAGGAACCTGTTGAGTACGCTTACGAGGATCAAGCTTTCGACAACTCTGAGAACCTTGCAGGCAAGATGACCACCCCTCGAAATCACTTCTATCTTTGCTTTGCTAGTTGTTCGCTCTATTGCCATGCTGCGCTACCTATCACTTGCTATATCATGTCTCCCATTTTGCCATGTCAGCCCCTAACCATCCTTTTCTAGCAAACTGTTGTTTGGCTAAGTTACCGCTTTTGCTCAGCTCTTCTTATAGCGTTGCTAGTTGCAGGTGAAGTTGAAGTTTGTTCCATGTTGGAACATGGATATGTTGGGATATCACAATATCTCTTATTTAATTAATGCATCTATATATATTTGGTAAAGGGTGGAAGGCTCGGCCTTATGCCTGGTGTTTTGTTCCACTCTTGCCGCCCTAGTTTCTGTCATACCGAGATTATGTTCCTTGAGTTTGCGTTCCTTACGCGGTCGGGTGATTTATGGGACCCCCTTGACAGTTCGCCTTGAATAAAACTCCTCCAGCAAGGCCCAACTTTGGTTTTACCATTTGCCACCTAAGCCTTTTCCCCCGGGTTTTCGCGAGCCCGAGGGTCATCTTTATTTTAAACCCCCGGGCCAGTGTTCCTCTGAGTGCTGGTCCAAACTAGAGCCCTTTGCAGCGCCACCTTGGGGAAACTCGAGGATTGGTTTTAGTTGTACGGACTGCTCATCCGGTGTGCCCTGAGAACGAGATATGTGCAGATCCTATCGGGATTTGTCGGCACATTCGGGCGGCTCTGCTGGTCTTGTTTTACCATTGTCGAAATGTCTTGTAAACCGGGATTCCGAGGCTGATCGGGTCTTTCCAGGAGAAGGTTTATCCTTCGTTGGCCGTGAGAGCTTATGATGGGCTAAGTTGGGACACCCCTGCAGGGTATTATCTTTCGAAAACCGTGCCCGCGGTTATGAGGCAGATGGGAATTTGTTAATGTCCGGTTGTAGAGAACTTGTCACTTGACCCAATTAAAATACATCAACTGTGTGTGTAGCCGTGATGGTCTTTTCTCGGCGGAGTCCGGGAAGTGAACACGGTCTGAGTTATGTTTGATGTAAGTAGGAGTTCAGGATCACTTCTTGGTCATTGCTAGATGACGACCGTTCCGTTGCTTCTCTTCTCGCTCTCTTTTGCGTATGTTAGCCACCATATATGCTTTGCCGCTGCAGCTCCACCTCTTTACACCATCCTTTCCTATAAGCTTAAATAGTCTTGATCTCGCGGGTGTGAGATTGCTGAGTCCCCGTGACTCACAGATTCTACCAAAATAGTTGCAGGTGCCGATGATGCCAGTGCAGATGATGGGGTCGATCTCAAGTGGGAGTTCGATGAGGAACGTGGTCGTTACTATGTGTCTTTTCCTGATGATCAGTAGTGGAGCCCAGTTGGGATGATCGGGGATCTAGCATTTGGGGTTGTCTTATTTTCATCTGGATTTTGACCGTAGTCGGTCTATATGTTTGTATTCTGGATGATGTATGAATTATATTTATGTATTGTGTGAAGTGGCGATTGTAAGCCAACTCTTTATCCCATTCTTGTTCATTACATGGGATTGTGTGAAGATGACCCTACTTGCGACAAAACCACTATGCGGTTATGCCTCTAAGTCGTGCCTCGACACGTGGGAGATATAGCCGCATCGTGGGCATTACATGTTCATCGGGAGGGGTGTGTCGTACCGCAAAACGGGACTCCACGGGATACTGTTCATCTCCACCGTCGACCTCCTCCAGCCTCCACGGGCTACTGTCGACCTCCTCCAGCCTCCACGGGCTCCTGTTCATCCAGCCTCCACCGTGCGCTACTCCACCGGCTACTGTTCAACCACCCCTCCACCGTCTACTGTTCATCCAGCCCTCCACACCATGGGGTCCTGTTCAACCACCCCTCCACGGGCACCCCTCCACCGTCTACTGTTCATCCAGCCCTCCACCACACCACGGGGTCCTGTTCATCCAGAGGCAACGCCACCGCTCACTATTCATCCAACCCCCCCCGGCAACGCTCACTGTTCATCCAATCGATCGGCTTCGTTAGTAGCAGTAGCGAAGGAATCGCTCGATCGGGTTCTGTCATGGAATTGTCACGGCAGATGTCCTTGAACTAGGACTTAGTCGTGGAGCCATCGCAACTAGGAAGCTTAAAGGGGTTAAGTGGGACAAGAGTCACGAGGGTTTATACTGGTTCAGCCCCTTACGGTGAAGGTAAAAGCCTACGTCCAGTTTGAGGTGGTATTGATTAGGGTTTCGATGACCAGGGAGCGAGACCGCTATGCGCGGTTCTCGATGAGATCTTGCTTGTCCCTAAACCGCTGCCGGGTCGTCCCTTTATATAGGGAGGCTGACGCCCAGCAGCTCTCAGAATCCCGGCTTCTCATAAAAGTGTTTGGCTCGGACTCTCAACTATTCTTGCCTTGCACTACAAGTTCTACCATAATGATGATTGTAACTACGGGCCTTAAACCATATCCGGGTCTTAAGCCCATCTTTGGCCCACCGTCTTCTTGCTTGGCGCCGGGCTTCTGGCAGTGACCATATGAGTAACCCGGCCCCTCCTGGCGGGTGACTCTAAGGTCTATATCCTCAACATTAGGCCCCAGATTGATTTGAGCCGGCTCATGTCAATCTTCAATTCTTTCGACAGAAAAAATCTCCGGCTTACCATTTGTGTGAAGGCCATAAGCCGGCGTGACGTCATTCTCTGGACTCCGGGTAATCCGCCGTGACGTCATCTTCCATTAAGCCCGTTTTTTACTCCACCAGATCCGCAACGGATCTTATCTTTTACTGGCATCCCGAAAATCGAGGCGTTTCATGGGGAGATAACCACGTCGTGGTCTCCTTGATTCTCGTGCCCACTTATGAGCTCGCCCTTATAAATAGGCTGGCCCGACGGGCCTTTAGCCACTCCTCTCTTCCCTGTCGTCTCCTTCCTCTCACTGCTCCCGTGCTGCTCGAGCTCCGCCGCCGTCGCCGCCGCGGGTCTTCTCGTCGTCACCAGCTCAGGCCGCTGCATCACCCTGATTTGACCAGAGAAACGCGACGACCTCCGCGACTCTCCAGCACCGGTGAGTACTTGCCACTCCATAGGGCAGATCCGTACTAGGGCTCCGTAGTTCTTCCTCTGTTCTTCGTAGTTCATCGCGGCCTTCAGTAGATTTGATTTTTACTGCCTCCTTTTGATCTTAGTATAGTATAGAACTAGTGCGGCGGCTGTTTATTATTCATTCCAAATGTAAGTAAGTCTCTTTTCACTGCATAAGGGCCTCGTTCGAGCTCAAGAACTCCCCTGCGTCTGTTTTTAGGTCTAGAAACCTTTCTTTTGCCCGACCATTTTGATCCAAAATATTTACCGCAATGTGTGAAATCTGTTTTCACCACACTTAGTAAAAAACTGCACTAATGGAGTCAATGGCGGGTTACATTTCCGGTTTAAAGAAACCACGCGTCGTAGAATCTTCCGACTCAAAGGAGACCATGCGCCATAGAATTTTTCCGGCTCATCTGTGATAAGGCCGTAGACAATCGAGTTACTCTCAATACCTCGGGCGGCTTAATAACCTGGTGCACTTAGATATATGTCATTAGTCCCCTCCGTAAGCCGCCACTTAACACGGAATTACAACTTTCCTCCGGCTTATACTTAAACCGGACGTTTCCTTTTATCATAGGCTGCCGACTTTCACCATGCCTCCCAAAGCTCCTAAAACCTCTATCACTTGCAATTGGATGAGGTCCAATGTCACCAACGAGACGCTAGCAGAGTTTGTCAAGTCAGGCCACCTGCCAAAGAAGGATGTCATGTCCTACCGTACCCCTGACCCGTCAGAAGAGAGACCACAGCCAAAGGACGGGGAGGTGATCATTTTTGCGGATCACATGAGCCGAGGCTTCGCACCACCCGGCTCAAAGTTTTCCAGAGACGTTCTGAATTTCTTCGACCTGCGGCCTCAGGACATAGGACCCAACTCAGTGTCCAATATTTGCAACTTCCAAGTGTTCTGCGAGGTTTACCTTGGAGAAGAACCTAGTCTGCTGCTCTTCAGAGAGCTGTTTTACTTGAATCGTCAGAACGACTGCGCCAATGGGCCAAGTCTGGAGCTAGGTGGCATCTCCATTTAGAGACAGAGAGACTGTCTTTTCCCTTACGCCGAGCCGCCGAGTCACCCAAAGGACTGGAACATGACTTGGTTCTATTGCCAAGACACGTCACCGGCTGATGAAAGTCCGCTGCCCGGCTTTCGCCCATCGCGTCTGGAATCAACACACCCACTGTCAGACAAACTGACTCAAGCGGAGCGCCAGCCTCTGGTCCCCACCATAAACAAGATCAAGGCTCTCCTGGGCAATGGTCTCAACGGAATCGATCTGGTCCGAGTCTAGATCTCCTGGCGGGTGATCCCATTGAGCCGCCGCCCCGGCTTAATGTGCGAGTACACGGGCCGAAAGGATGACCCTCAGAGACACAGCCGCAACGATCTTCCTGAAGATGTTGCAGAGGAGATGACCAAGGCTCTTTTAAACGAGAGCCTGGCAGACTGCAGAAGGACCGGGTTAGCCCCCTTCTGCAAGACCAACCCAGCCCCAGCGGTAAGCCTCCAATCTAAACATCTTATCTTCTTCTGCATATAACTTTCATCTGAATCGTTTTAAGAAAATCATCATTGTATTTTTCAGGCTGACGACAAGTTCTGGCGGGTCAAATATGACCATGAGGCGGCCAAGAAGGCCAGAAAGGCGAAGAAAGCCGCCAAGAAAGCCGCTCCCCGTAAGAAGGGAAGTAGGCCAACTGCTTCGGAGCTGATGCAACTAAGCGACAGCTCCGAGACAGAGGTAACCCCTGAACCTGTAAGCTCTTTGTTATGTTTTATTGTTTATTTCTGTCCGCCTTACCAACACTTGTTCATCAACAGGATGACACCGGAGCCAGTAACCCGGTGGTTGAAGAGGTAATGTCACATTCCTCCGACTCGGAGCCCTTGCCAAGGCTGAAAGTCCGAAGGGTAACCCGGAAAGTAAGCTTTTCACATCCTTTAGCTTATCAAGATCCTCAATTTATTTTGAAGCGACAGGTTCATGAGAGCCGGCGTCACACCCGGACCAACAAGGACACCGACCTCTCCTCCGGGTTACCTGACGCATCGAGGAAGCGCCGAACTGAGGTTATTTCCCACTTGTACCCTTTTCATCCGTTGGCGGGTATTATACGTCAGCCACTCAATTCTTCTGACTCAAATTATCAGGAGACCTCCCCCTCTTCGGGCGACTCTATGCAGTCGAGTCTTCCGGCTTTCAAGACCGCGCCCGGGTAATGATAACCATCTCATGTTATACTTGTCTTTACTTATTGTGCTTAACGTTTCTGTCCTTTCAGTGCCCAAGCCAAGCTCACCAAGAGGGCGAAGAAGGCAAAACCAGTCGAAGAGCCGGAGTTGCCTGAGCCGGAGGCAGCAGATCAAGAACCGCCAACTGCCTCCGCTCCCGAAGCCGCCGCTCCAACCAACAAGGCAGCTGCAGAAGCTTCTGCTAACCCGGAGGCCTCCGGCTCGGCTCAACCAGCAAATGATCCGGACGTGGTAATCACCCGGACGGAATTTGTTGAGCCGGGGAGACCTACCGCACTGGCCAAGTGCTCCGCCAAGGGGGAGTTGCTACAGCCCCGCCGGGTGAACCTGGACCTCTCCGACTACGCCAACCTGAGCATTGGAGAGCTCGTCTCTGGCTACATCAACCAAGTGCATACGAGCCGGGACGCAGAGGTTGCCATGGTGAACCAGATCCAGCAGAAATCTGAGGTATCATTCTGCTGTCCTCTTACTTACTGCATAGTTACCTTTACCATGCTAGCCCCCAAGTCGACGACTTATGATTGAATATGTTGTAGACTTAGGTTCCGGCTTACTCAATTGAACTGGCAGTTTGTAGATAGAAACGTTCAAGATGCATTAGCCCCCAAGTGCCAAGTGTCTTTGCTTGGAAAACGCTTGGGACTTTACATTTGTATAGTAATTGTTCACGCCATAACCCGGAAATTTATGCAGGCTGCTGGCAAGAAGCTGGAAACTGACCTCGCTGATCTCAAGAACCGGCTGAAGACGCAAGAGATGGAGACCCGGAAGGCAAATGCAAAATTTGTGTCCAGCATCGCCGTGCAAGAGAAACTGAAGACGGAGTTTGACTCTGAACGGAAAGCCTGGGCCGAAGAGAAGGCCGCACTGGTGAACCGGGCCGAACAGGCGGAGAAGGCCCTGTCAGAGAAGACGGCCGAACTCTCCGGCTTAAAGCGCCAAGTGTCTCAAATGGTTGCAGCCATCTTCGGTAAGTCATCCGCCAACTTTCATCCAGTTTAAAATTTTGATGCCTCATAACTCACCCTTGTCGGCGGCTTATCCCGTTTTGTGAAACAGGTCCCAGAAGTGCCAACCTCAACCAGAGTGTGGTAACCAAGCTAAAGGCCGTGTACACCCTGGTGGAGCAACTCTACACCGGGTCACAGCGTGCCTTGGCTGTGGTGGCCCTATCCAACGAGGTGCCGACTCACCTGGCGGAGGTTCTTCGCCGGCTCGCCGTTCTGCCTCAACGTATCCAAGAGCTGCGACGGGCCTCTGCAAGAGACGGAGCGATCGCCGCGCTGAGCCGGGCCAAGGCTTTCCTCCCCGAGTTAGACCCGGCGGACATCGTCCTCGGCTACCCAAGTCTGAAGGAAGATGGCACGGCCTTCGAGCAAAGAGACTTTGCCGCCTGCGTGAAGGTCGTGCGCCCGGTGGCCACCCTTATCGGGAACGACACAGATCTGACCAAGTACCAGCCGGGTTACAATGCGGAGAATCAGAGGATCCCGACCCCTCGCTATGAAGCCCTGAGTTTAATTCCGCCGGCTCATCAGCACACCTTCGCCCCGGAGATTGACCCGGCCGGGTTAATTGACGAAGAATCCCAATTCGAAGCTCTGAGCGGCATCGACTAGAAGTCGTCGACTTTCCAGACCCTGGGAACAGCCGGAGGAGAAGGAAGAGACGAGCCGGAGACTTCAACCCAGCAAGCGTCGTAATTCTGCTGGCGGTTTACCAAACAATGCCTCACCCTTTTGGACTCAACGAATCTTGTAATAGAGTAGGACCAACACTTTATCTTTGTCGTGCCATCGTACACGCCTTGAATGCTTGAAGTTTTATTGAAGTTATCTCCTTTATATTTCTCCGGGTCATGCATTCCCCTTAGTCTCAAATAATTGCCTTTAACTATCCTGCATAGAAAGACGAATCACAAGTCTCCAGGCGGCTTACCGCCCTGAGAATCATATGTTTCAGATATATAACCCGGAATATGAATCAAAAAAGACTGGTTCTCAGGTATGTCCGTAATACAGCCGTAATAACACAATTAGCGGTCTGCAAGCATACTTCCGGTTTAGATAACCCGGATAATAAGGTTGGTACCTTAATTCTGATGTACTTGTCTTAATGACACCCATTGTGTTCAACTAACACTGTAAATCAAAGTTAAGCCGGCAAAGTGAGACCCGGCCATACACCCTTTGAAATATTCAGAGGAAACTTGCTATAAAACAGAAGAACTTAGGGGCTTCCGGTTCGAATACGACCAGAGACCCGGCCCAAAAGGGGTTATGCTAGGATTCGAATGCGATCATATAGCCCCCAGTGGGTGGGGCGATGCCAATCAAAAGGGTATCGACAGCTATGTTCTCTTTGGTTCGAATACGACCTATGTTTGAACAGGAAGCCCCCAAATGACCTTAAAAATTATTTAACGACGCTGATTCGAATACGATCCACGTCGGTTCCCAAAGGGGTTAAACTAAGATTCAAATATGATCAAAGAAAATTCCCCAATGAGCTCGGCACTTTGCCAATCAAATGGGTATCGACAGCTATGTTCTCTTTGGTTCGAATACGACCTATGTTTGAATAGGAAGCCCCCAAGTGACCTTATTGCTTACGGCTAGATTCAAAGATGATCATAAGCCGGATCCTCCTTCAAGCTATCTTGTAATCTTGCAATGAAAACAACACGTACACATTTGGAGGAGGAAAAAGGACAGAGGTCCTGCTTTATTGCTTATCATAATATATACATGGCTTAGAGAAATATGTACATCATGAGAGCCGGTGGCTCAAGTGTAGTAAGGCCGAAGCTGAGCTATGTTCCACGATCGACGGGTCTCTTCCTCCGACTTACGTGAATCTTTGTGCTCCCGAATGTCAATGAGGTAATATGACCCGTTGTGCAAATTCTTGCTGACCACAAAGGGTCCTTCCCAAGGCGGGGATAACTTGTGAGCATCTGTTTGATCTTGGATGAGCCGGAGCACCAGATCGCCTTCCTGGAAGACCCGGGACTTAACCCGGCGACTGTGATAACGACGCAGGTCTTGTTGCTAAATCGCTGATCGAGCTGCTGCCACATCACGCTGTTCGTCCAACAAGTCCAGAGCATCTTGGCGCGCCTGTTCATTATCTGCTTCGATATAAGCCGCCACTCGAGGCGAGTCATGACGAATGTCACTGGGGAGGACTGCTTCTGCTCCATAAACCATGAAGAAAGGGGTGAATCCCGTAGACCTGTTAGGAGTAGTATTGATGCTCCATAACACGGAGGGTAACTCCTCCACCCAACAACCTGGCGTCCGTTGCAAAGGGACCAAAAGTTGGGGCTTGATGCCCTTCAGAATCTCCTGATTAGCTCTCTCAGCTTGACCATTGGATTGAGGATGAGCCACCGACGAAACATCAAGTCAGATATGCTCTCGTTGACAAAACACCTCCATGGCGCCTTTGGATAAATTGGTGCCATTGTCAGTTATAATGTTGTGTGGAAAACCAAAGCGAAAGATCACCTTTTTCATAAACTGAACTGTCGTGGCTGCATCACACTTGCTAACTGGCTCTGCTTCAACCCACTTGGTAAATTTGTCAACTGCCACCAAAAGGTGGGTCTTCTTATCCTTGGACCTTTTAAAAGGCCCAACCATATCGAGCCCCCAGACCGCAAAGGGCCAAGTAATTGGGATCATCCTCAGCTCTTGAGCCGGCACATGAGCCCGTCGTGAGAACATTTGGCAACCATCACATTTACTGACCAAGTCCTCCGCATCGGCATGAGCCGTCAGCCAATAAAAACCATGAAGAAAAGCCTTGGCCACAAGAGACTTTGAGCTGGCGTGATGGCCACAATCCCCTTCATGAATCTCACGCAAGATCTCTTGACCTTCCTCAGGGGAAACACAACGCTGAAATGCTCCCGAAACACTGCGGTGATGCAACTCACCATTGATAACAATCATTGACTTAGCCCGCCGGGTTATTTGCCTGGCCAAAGTTTCATCCTTAGGCAACTCGCCCCGGGTCATGTAAGCCAGATAGGGCATTGTCCAGTCCGGTATGATATGGAGAGCCGCCACCAGTCGTGCCTCCGGGTCAGGGACAGCCAAGTCTTCCTCTGTAGGCAACTTAACAGAAGGATTATACAGGACATCCAGGAAAGTATTAGGCGGCACCGACTTTCGCTGGGATCCTAGCCGGCTTAAGGCATCAGCCGCCTCGTTCTTCCTGCGATCAATGTGCTCTACTTGGTAGCCCTGAAAGTGCCCAGCAATGGCATCAACTTCGCGGCGATAAGCCGCCATGAGAGGGTCCTTAGAGTCCCACTTGCCTGATACTTGTTGAGCCACCAAGTCTGAGTCACCGAAACACCTTACCCGGCTCAAGCTCATCTCCTTAGCCATCCGAAGACCATGGAGCAAGGCCTCGTACTCAGCCGCGTTGTTAGTGCAAGGAAACATCAATTGTAGCACATAATGGAACTTGTCACCTTAGGGGAAGCCAACACGACTCCAGCCCCCGAGCCCTCCAACTGCCTGGACCCATCAAAGTGAATAGTCCAATATGTGTTATCCGGCTTTTGCTCGGGCACTTGTGACTCTGTCCAATCATTGATGAAATCCACCAAGGCCTGAGACTTAACAGCAGTGCGTGGCATGTATTTCAGACCATGGGGTCCGAGCTCTATAGCCCACTTAGCCACTCTCCCCGTGGCCTCTCTGTTTTGAATGATATCACCAAGAGGGGCAGAACTGACCACAGTGATGGGATGACCCTGGAAATAATGCTTAAGTTTCCGGCTTGCCATGAACACACCATAAACAAGCTTCTGCCAATGCGGATACCGCTGCTTGGACTCAATGAGCACTTCGCTGACATAATAAACCGGCCGCTGAACCGGATGCTCCTTACCCTCTTCCTTGCGCTCCACCACCACGGCCACACTGACGGCTCGTGTGTTAGCAGCCACATACAGCAATAAGGGCTCCTTATCAACCGGAGCAGCAAGGACTGGGGGCTCTGCCAGCTGCTTCTTCAAATCCTCAAAGGCAGTATTAGCTGCATCATTCCAGACAAAGTTATCAGTTTTCTTCATCAACTGATATAATGGCATGGCCTTCTCACCCAAACGGCTTATAAACCGGCTTAAAGCAGCGATGCGACCCGCCAAGCGCTGAACATCATTTATACACGCCGGCTTAGCCAGGGAGGTGATGGCCTTGATCTTCTCCGGGTTAGCTTCAATGCCTCTGTCAGAAACCAAGAAACCCAAGAGTTTGCCTGCAGGAACACCAAAAACACACTTGGCCGGGTTAAGCATCATCTTGTAAACCCGGAGATTATCAAAGGTTTCCCTCAAATCATCTATCAGGGTTTCCTCTTTTATAGATTTAACCACAATATCGTCCACATAAGCATGAACATTGCGCCCAATCTGTTTATGAAGACAGTTCTGTACACAACGCTGGTAAGTCGCCTGTGCACACTTGAGTCCAAAGGGCATAGACACATAGCAGAAGGCTCCAAAGGGAGTGATGAACGCCGTCTTCTCCTGGTCCTTAACTGCCATTTTAATCTGATGATATCCGGAATAAGCGTCCAGGAAACTTAAGCGCGCACAACCGGCCGTAGCATCAATGATTTGATCAATACGGGGAAGGGCAAAAGGATCAGCCGGACACGCCTTGTTTAAGTCCGTGTAGTCCACACACATCCGCCAAGTGCCGTTCTTCTTGAGTACGAGCACCGGGTTAGCTAACCATTCTGGGTGAAAGACTTCAACAATAAACCCGGCCGCCAAGAGCCGAGCCACCTCTTCACCAATAGCTTTCCGCCTCTCCTCATTGAACCGCCGAAGGAACTGCCTGACCGGCTTAAATTTCGGATCAACATTGAGAGTGTGCTCAGCGAGTTCTCTAGGTACACCTGGCATGTCGGAAGGTTTCCATGCGAAGATGTCCCTATTCTCACGGATGAACTCGATGAGCGCGCTTTCCTATTTTGGATCCAGATTGGCATTGATGCTAAACTACTGAGATGAATCTCCTGGAACGAAATCAACAAGTTTAGTCTCATCAGCCGACTTAAATTTCATTGCCGGCTCATGCTCCGTAGTCGGCTTTTTCAGAGAGGTCATATCTGTTGGGTCAACATTGTCTTTGTAAAACTTCAACTCCTCTGTTGCACAAACAGATTCTGCATAAGCTGCATCGCCTTCCTCACATTCAAAGGCCACCTTCCGGCTGCCGTGAACCGTAATGGTCCCATTATGACCCGGCATCTTGAGCTGTAAATATACGTAACACGGCCGTACCATGAACTTGGCGTAAGCCGGCCGCCCAAATATGGCATGGTACGGGCTTCTTATCTTGACCACCTCAAAGGTCAATTTTTCCACCCTGTAGTTGTGCTCATCTCCGAAGGCCACTTCCAACTCGATCTTGCCGACTGGATAAGCCGACTTACCAGGTACCACACCATGGAAGATAGTGTTTGACTGGCTGAGATTCTTATCAACCAACCCCATACTGCGAAAAGTCTCATAATAGAGGATGTTGATGCTGCTGCCTCCGTCCATGAGTACCTTAGTGAACTTATATCCTCCCACCTGAGGAGCCACCACTAAGGCCAAGTGACCCGGATTGTCCACCCGGGGAGGGTGATCCTCTCTACTCCATATTATAGGCTGCTCAGACCACCGCAAGTAGCGTGGAACCGCCGGCTCAACAGCGTGCACAGCCCTCTTATGAAGCTTCTGATCTCGCTTACACAGACTGGTGGTAAACACATGATACTGCCCGCGCTAAGCTGCTTTGGATTGGTCTGATAACCTCCCTGCTGTTGTTGATGACCCTGGCCAGATTGCTGATTAAAGCCCCCTTGACCGTTCTGAGGGTTAGAATTTGAGCCGCCGCCCGGGCCATGTAAGCCGCCGGCGCCTGAGCCGCCGCCCGGGCCATTGTAATTCTTAAAGGCCTTCATGATTGCACAATCCTTCCATAGATGAGTTGCTGGCTTCTCTCTAGAGCCATGCCTTGGACAAGGCTCATTCAACAGTTGTTCCAGCGTCGGGCCTGACCCGCCACCTCGGGGAGGGGGCCTCCCCTTGCGTCGCTGGTTATTACCTTGTGAGCTGGCGTTGGCTACAAACTCTAGGCTGCCATCGGCCTTGCGCTTGCCTCCTCCTTGGTTCCCCGGGTTATGCTGAGGACCCTTGCCATTGCCGTTCTTCTTTCCCTTCCCTGTCCTTTCATCATCTGAAGCGGGGTCCTTGGTACCATCAGAATCGGCGTACTTGACAAGAGCCGCCATCAGTGTACCCATATCATTGCAGTCGCGCTTAAGCCGCCCGAGTTTCATCTTCAGGGGCACAAATCGACAATTCTGCTCCAACATTAAGACTGCAGAGCCGGCATCCATCTTATCCGAGGAATGTATTATCTCCTTAACCCGGCGAACCCAATGTGTCGTAGACTCACCCTCCTGCTGCTTGCAGTTAGTCAAATCCACAATTGACATAGACTGCCTACAGGTATCCTTGAAGTTTTGGATGAACCGGGCCTTCAGCTCAGCCCAAGACCCAATGGAATTTGGTGGTAGCCCTTTCAACCAAGTGCGGGCAGTCCCATCTAACATCATGGTGAAGTACTTAGCCATGGCCGCCTCACTGACCTCCAGCAGCTCCATAGCCATCTCATAACTCTCGATCCAGGCTGCGGGTTGTAAGTCTGCTGTGTAATTAGGCACCTTCGTGGGACCTTTGAAGTCCTTGGGTAGACGTTCATTGCGGATAGTTGGCACTAAACAAGGGACACCCCCAGTCCTGTTAGGGATACCCACGTCGGCGGAAGTCGTCGAATAAGCCGGGGGAGTCTGGTAAGCCGTCAACTGAGGCACCTGCTCCGCCTCCTGCCGCGCTCTGTCCTGGTCTGCTGCATGAAAAGCTCCGTTATGAACCGGGCCATGGCCAGGGGGCGGGTCATGGCGTCGGACATTACTTGAGCCGGTCGCTGAGACCATGTGCCTGCTGTAACTCGGGCTCCGGCCTGGCCGAGGGGTCGAGTGGATCCTGTCCTGGCTGTAGGAGTACGCCTCTTGCTGCGCCAGGGATGTCTAAAGGAGTTCCCTGACCCGGCGGGTTTCAATAGCCGTCGGAGAGTCGCCGTCGACTGGGAGAGCCGCCAACCGTGCTGCCGCGGCGACCATGTTCTCCAGCTGGTTATTATAATGACCCGGGGGTATTGGCACGTACTGAGGCGGGGCAGGGGGCACCTGGGGAGGCCCCATCACTATTGGCTGAATAGGGGTCCCAGACCCGGGCACTATGACCCCTGGCGGGTTACTAGACCCTGCACCTGGCGTGGATCGTAAACCGGAGGGAGTCGAGATTGGGCCTTTTGATGCCTCCTTCTCATGACCTCATTGGACGCGTTCTGATCCATCGTGAGCCGGAAGGACTGCGCCTGGATCAACTGAGTTTGGGCATCGAGAGCCGCCCTTTCCGCAGCCATCCTGATCCCTTCTACTGCCAGATCCTCCTTAGCTTTCACTAGATCCATTTTTAACTGCGCCACCTCCGCATCATGCTGAGCTTGATCTGCCGGGTCAACTGTAGCGGTTAACATAGTTGTCATCTTGTCCGTGAGATCCATTAATACCTGAGCCGGCGAGGGCACCGGGTTTCCCGCTCCAGCAGCGGGGTTCTGAACAGGCTGTGCACCAGCCATAAAGACTCCAACCTGACTTGGCGGCTCAAACGGGTCCGGAATACTGTCACCATCGGAACAACCTATGAGACTGCCATCTTGAAGTTGATACAACGAGTTTGACTCATCGGTGGACGACTCGCCGTCAGAGCCGGCGGTCGCCTCATCACCAGATCCAGATTGATCAGAGGGCCCTCCATGGATACATCCCACAAAAGCGTGCCGTAAGGCAGGCCGGGCCCAGGAGGGTCGTGCACGCTGAGCCGTCTCGATGAGATCGGCGCAGAGATCCGGCTCAGGGCCCGGCTCACCAATCTTGCCAATGAAAACATGAATTCCGCCGAAGGGGACCCGGTACCCGTACTCAATTGAGCCGGCGTCGGGGCCCCAGTTTGCATCGTCGATGTAGAGCTTGCCGCGACGACTCTTGGTCATCCGGCCCACAGCGTATCCCTTGAGCCCTTCGAAGCTGCCCTTCAAGAACTCAAATCCACCGTGCGCTGGCCCCACGATGGGCGCCAACTGTCGTGGAATTGTCACGACAGATGTCCTTGAACTAGGACTTAGTCGTGGAGCCATCGCAACTAGGAAGCTTAAAGGGGTTAAGTGGGACAAGAGACACGAGGGTTTATACTGGTTCAGCCCCTTACGGTGAAGGTAAAAGCCTACGTCCAGTTTGAGGTGGTATTGATTAGGGTTTCGATGACCAGGGAGCGAGACCGCTATGCCCGGTTCTCGATGAGATCTTGCTTGTCCCTAAACCGCTGCCGGGTTGTCCCTTTATATAGGGAGGCTAATGCCCAGCAGCTCTCAGAGTCCCGGCCGGCTCATAAAAGTGTCCGGCTCGGACTCTCAACTATTCTTGCCTTGCACTACAAGTTCTACCATAATGATGATTGTGACTACGGGCCTTAAACCATATCCGGGTCTTAAGCCCATCTTTGGCCCACCGTCTTCTTGCTTGGCGCCGGGCTTCTGGCAGTGACCATATGAGTAACCCGGCCCCTCCTGGCGGGTGACTCTAAGGTCTATATCCTCAACAGGTTCAGTTAACAGCCATCGATCGATCGCTCGGGTTCAGTAACGCGTAGCCTGTAGTGACTCTAACGTGTACGAGAGAAATGCGCATCGCTCGGCCCCCGACCTCCCACCGTAACCGGGAACTCCCCGAAATTTTCCTCCCCCTCACTTCTACCACGGTTTTTTCCGTCATGGACGGCCCAAAGAATGTCATGCAGCTGCGTCTCCGGACCGCCTAGGATGAAAAGCCCATTTTCAGTCATGATTTTTTGTCATAGGAGCCCACCACATCTATGATGATACCGGGTTTCGTCACAATTATCGTCATAGAGGTGTCATATGTATGACAGAAAAAAAATTCGTTCGGCCCAAAATGTCACGGATGTGTCTTTTTTTTGTAGTGTTCGTGTCAACCCAACAGACACTTTCGGAGATACCTGTAGTGTACCATTATAGCCACCCAGTTACGTTGTGACGTTTGGCACACCCAAAGCATTCCTACGGTATCCGGGAGTTGCACAATCTCATGGTCTAAGGAAATGATACTTGACATTAGAGAAGCTTTTGCAGACAAACTACACGATCTTGTGCTATGCTCAGGATTGGGTCTTGTCCATCACATCATTCTCCTAATGATGTGATCCCGTTATCAACGACATCCAATGTCCATGGTCAGGAAACCATAACCATCTATTGATCAACGAGCTAGTCAACTAGAGGCTCACTAGGGACATGTTGTGGTCTATGTATTCACACATGTATTATGATTTTCGGATAACACAATTATAGCATGAACAATAGACAATTATCATGAACAAGGAAATACAATAATAACCATTTTATTATTGCCTCTAGGGCATATTCCCAACAGTCTCCCACTTGCACTAGAGTCAATAATCTAGTTCACATCACTATGTGATTGTAATGAATCCAACACCCATTGGGTTTGATCATATCTCGCTTGTGAGAGAGGTTATTAGTCAACGGGTCTGAACCTTTCAGATCCGTGTGTGCTTTACAAATCTCTATGTCATCTTGTAGATGCAGCTACCATGCGCTACTTGGAGCTATTCCAAATAACTGCTCTACTATGCGAATCCGGTTTACTACTCAGAGTCATCCGGATTAGTGTCAAAGTTTGCATCGACGTAACCCTTTACGACGAACTCTTTTACCACCTCCATAATCGAGAAAATTCCTTAGTCCACTGATGACCCACAAGTATAGGGGATCTATCGTAGTCCTTTCGATAATAAGAGTGTCGAACCCAACAAGGAGCAGAAGGAAATGATAAGCGGTTTTCAGCAAGGTATTCTCTGCAAGCACTGAAATTATAGGTAACAGATAGTTTTGTGATAAGATAATTTGTAATGAGCAACAAGTAACAAAAGCTAATAAAGTGCAGCAAGATGGCCCAATCCTTTTTGTAGCAAAGGACAAGCCTGGACAAACTCTTATATAAAGGAAAGCGCTCCCGAGGACACATGGGAATTATCGTCAAGCTAGTTTTCATCACGTTCATATGATTCACGTTCAGTACTTTGATAATTTGATATGTGGGTGGACCGCTACAAAATAAGTATTAAGGTAAACCTAACCATAGCATGAAACATATGGATCCAAATCAGCCCCTTACGAAGCAACGCATAAACTAGGGTTTAAACTTCTGTCACTCTAGCAACCCATCATCTACTTATTACTTCCCAATGCCTTCCTCTAGGCCCAAATAAAGGTGAAGTGTCATGTAGTCGACGTTCACATAACACCACTAGAGGAGGGACAACATACATCTCATCAAAATATCGAACGAATACCAAATTCACATGACTACTAATAGCAAGACTTCTCCCATGTCCTCAGGAACAAACGTAACTACTCACAAAGCATATTCATGTTCATAATCAGAGGGGTATTAATATGCATATAGGATCTGAACATATGATCTTCCACCAAATAAACCAACTAGCATCAACTACAAGGAGTAATCAACACTACTAGCAACCTACAGGTACCAATCCCAGACTTAGAGAAAAGAATTAGATACAAGAGATGAACTAGGGTTTGAGAGGAGATGGTGCTAGTGAAGATGTTGATGGAGATTGGCCCCCTCCCGATGAGAGGAGCGTTGGTGATGATGATGGCGATGATTTCCCCCTCCCGGAGGGAAGTTTCCCCGGTAGAACAGCTCCGCCAGAGCCCTAGATTGGTTCCGCCAAGGTTCCGGCTCGTGGCGGCGGAGTCTCATCCCGAAAGCTTGCTTATGATTTTTCTTCGGACGAAAGACTTCATATAGCAGAAGATGGGCACCGGAGGGCCAACAGGGGGCCCACGAGGCAGGGGGCGCGCCCAGGGGGGTAGGGCGCGCCCCCACCCTCGTGGCCAGGGTGTGGGCCCCCTCTGGTATTTCTTCCGCTCAGTATTTTTTATTATTTCCAAAAACAACTTCCGTGGAGTTTCAGGACTTTTGGAGTTGTGCAGAATAGGTGTCTAATATTTGCTCCTTTTCCAGCCCAGAATTCCAGCTGCCGGCATTCTCCCTCCTATGTAAACCTTGTAAAATAAGAGAGAATAGGCATAAGTATTGTAACATAATGTGTAATAACAACCCATAATGCAATAAATATCGATATAAAAGCATGATGCAAAATGGACGTATCAACTCCCCCAAGCTTAGACCTCGCTTGTCCTCAAGCGAAAGCCGATAACGATTAATATGTCCACATGTTTAGAGGTAGAGGTGTCGATAAAATAAATACGAACATGAGGGCATCATGATTAATCTTATAACAGCAACATATATGGATATTGTCATATGATTTCTTATGCTCAAGTAATAATCTATTCACAATGCAAAGTATGAATCAGAAACTTCATTGAGAACTAAGAAACTATAATCTCAGTCATTGAGGCAATTGCAATTTATCATAACATCAGAAAGAGTCTATGTCCGAGCTTTTTAGCAAGTCCACATACTCAACTATCATTTAGTCTTTCACAATTGCTAACACTCACGCAATACTTGTGGTTACGGAGTTTTAATCGGACACAGAGAAAGATAGGGGCTTATAGTTTCGCCTCTCAACCTTTTACCTCAAGGGTAATGTCAACAATAATAGTTCACGATAACTTACATCCAATTAGATATATGTATGAGGATATTTCCAACACACTGTGCTTGCCAAAGGATAAAATGTAAAAAGGAAAGGTGAAAATCACCATGACTCTTTCATAAGGTAGAAGATAATAATAAAAGATAGGCCCTTCGTAGAGGGAAGCAGAGGTTTCCATGCGCTTTCAGGTTTGGATGCACAAAATCTTAATGCGAAAGAACATCACTTTATTTTGCCACTTGTGATATGGACCTTTATTATGCAGCCCGTCGCTTTTATTTCTTCCACATCGCAAGATCATATAAAGCTTATTTCCTCCACACCAATCAATCATACATATTTAGAGAGCAATTTTTATTGCTTGCACCGATGACAACTTACTTGAAGGATCTTACTCAATCCATAGGTAGATATGGTGGACTCTCATGGCAAAACTAGGTTTAAGGGTTTTTGGAAGCACAAGTAGTATCTCTACTTGGTGCAAAGAATTTGGCTAGCATGAGGGAGAAAGGAAAACTCAACATGTTGGATGATCCATGACAATATACTTTATCTCAGATATAAGAAAACATAACCCATTACGTTGTCTTCCTTGTCCAACATCAACTCTTTAGCATGTCATATTTTAATGAGTGCTCCCAATCATAAAAGATGTCCAAGATAGTATATTTATATGTGAAACCTCTCTTTCTTTATTACTTCCTATTAATTGCAACGATGACCAAAGCTATGTTTGTCAACTCTCAACAATTTTTAATCATCATACTCTTTATATGTGAAGTCATTACTCTCCATAAGATCGATATGATCTCTTTGTTTCTTTTTATACTTTTCTCTTTTCTTTTATTCACTCAAGATTATAGCAAGATAATCAAGCCCTTGACTCAACACTAATCTTTATTATATAGCTCGCGGACTCGATTACATAGAGGGATCATAAAGCAAAACTCAAAACTAAATCATACTAAAACTTTTATTCTACTAGATCAAAATACTAGTAAAGGGAACAAACTAAGAAAAACGGTAAAGATAGGAGATGTGGCGGTGATACGATACTGGGGCACCTCCCCCAAGCTTGGCAGTTGCCAAGGGGAGTGCCCATACCCATGTGATTATATCTCCTTTGTTGGTGAGGAAGGTGGTGGAGTTGTTGATGATGTGGGCTTGTCGTCCATCTTCCAAGGCATAGGCTCACCATCATAGAAGGATGATCGAGTCTCCGGGATCCTCAAATCTGCAGCCAAACTCATCCTCTTGAATCTATATTCATACTCACAGTTTTGGTTTTGCAGGTCATAGATTTGGGCTTGGAGGTGCTCGATCTTCTCGTGAAGCTTGAAGATAGTCTCCCCAATGTTCTTGGCATCCAGCTTGTGGTTGTTGGTGAACTCCGCGATCATCATGTGGTTAGAGTTGAGTCCACGTTCCACCATCCCCTGGCACTTGAAAACTTGTTGCTCCATTGCTTCGAGCCTCGTCTCCACGCTTCCGGTCCCCTTCGGTCCCTCAACATCGCGGATGTGCAGCAACCCATCACGCATCTCAATGGTTTGAGGGTGTCGCAGCACCTCCGCGAGGTAAGGGTTGATGACCTTCCCGAAGAACTTGTCCTTGGGGGCGCTTGGAGACGTCATGATGATCTAGATCTGTCAGAAAAATAGCTCGACACGAAAACATAGGATATTTGCATGATACAGGAGTGAAAACCTTCGGGAGAATATATATAATGGATTTTTACCGACCAAAATACGTATCGTGCAAGAAAACTGAGTACGGAGAGCACACGAGGTGCCCACGAGGCAGGGGGCGCGCCCAGGGGGGTAGGGCGCGCCCTCCACCCTCGTGTCCTTCCCGGACCGCTTCTTATTTTTCTATTTTTCTAAATATTCCAAAACGGAGAAAAATTGCCATTAGAACTGTTTTGGAGTCGGTTTACTTACCGTACCACATACCTATTCCTTTTCGGAGTCTGAAACGTTCCGAAAAGTGTCCCTTATGTATTCCTCCGGGGTTACGGTTTCAATAACATTAGTTTCAACATTTATAGGATTACCTGAGATATAATGTTTAATTCTTTAACCGTTCACCACCTTCGGATTTGTGCCCTCGAAGTTGTTGATTTTTATGGCACCGGAACGATAGACCTCCTCGATAACGTAAGGACCTTCCCATTTAGAGAGAAGTTTTCTTGCAAAAAATCTTAGACGAGAGTTGTATAGCAATACATAATCACCTACATTAAACTCACGCTTTTGTATTCTTTTGTCATGCCATCTTTTAACTTTTTCTTTAAACAACTTGGCATTCTCATAGGCTTCGGTTCTCCATTCATCAAGTGAGCTAATGTCAAATACCCTCTTCTCACCAGCAAGTTTAAAATCATAGTTCAGCTCTTTAATGGCCCAATATGCCTTATGTTCTAGTTCGAGAGGTAAGTGACATGCTTTTCCATAAACCATTTTATACGCAGACATACCCATAGGATTTTTATATGCAGTTCTATAGGCCCATAATGCATCATCAAGTTTCTTGGACCAATTCTTTCTAGATCTATTAACAGTCTTTTGCAAAATTAATTTGAGCTCTCTATTGCTCAATTCTACTTGACCACTAGACTGCGGGTGATATGGAGATGCAATTCTATGATTAATATCATACTTAGCAAGCATTTTACGGAAAGCACCATGAATAAAATGTGAACCACCATCAGTCATTAAATATATAGGGACTCCAAACCTCGGAAAAATAACTTCTTTAAGCATCTTAATAGAGGTGTTATGATTAGCACTACTAGTTGGAATAGCTTCTACCCACTTAGTAACATAATCAACAGCAACTAAAATATGTGTATATCCATTAGAGGTAGGAAACGGTCCCATATAATCAAAGCCCCAAACATCAAATGGTTCAATAACAAGTGAATAATTCATAGGCATTTCTTGACGTCTACTAACATTACCAATTCTTTGACATTCATCACAAGATAGGACAAACTTACGGGCATCCTTGAAGAGAGTAGGCCAATAAAAACCGGATTGCAATACCTTATGTGCAGTTCTATCTCTAGCGTGGTGTCCTCCATAAGCCTCGGAGTGACACTTGCGTAGGATCTGTTCCTGTTCATGCTCAGGTACACAACGTCTAATAACACCATCTACTCCTTATTTATAAAGGTATGGGTCATCCCAGAAGTAATGTCTTAAATCATAGAAAAACTTTTTCTTTTGCTGGTATGTGAAACTAGGGGGTATAAACTTAGCAACAATGTAATTAGCATAATCAGCATACCATGGAGCAGTACGAGAAGCACTTATGACATTTAGTTGTTCATTAGGAAAGCTATCATCAATAGGTAGTGGGTCATCAAGAACATTTTCTAACCTAGACAAGTCGTCTGCAATGGGGTTCTCAGCTCCCTTTCTATCAATAATGTGCAAATCAAATTCTTGTAGCAAGAGAACCCATCTAATAAGTCTAGGTTTAGCATCTTTCTTTTCCATAAGATGTTTAATAGCAGCATGATCAGTGTGAATAGTTACTTTAGAATCAACAATATAAGGTCTGAACTTATCACAAGCAAATACAACTGCTAAGAATTCTTTTTCAGTAGTTGCATAATTTCTCTGGGCATTGTCTAGAGTTTTACTAGCATATTGAATAACATTTAATTTCTTATCAACTCTTTGCCCTAGAACAGCACCTACAGCATAATCACTAGCATCACACATAATTTCAAAGGGTAAATTCCAATCAGGTGGCTGAACAATAGGTGCAGAAATTAATGCTTTCTTAAGTATTTCAAATGCTTCTACACAATCATCATCAAAGACAAATGGTATATCTTTTTGTAATAAATTAGTCAGAGGCCGAGAAATTTTTGAGAAGTCCTTAATGAACCTCCTATAAAACCCGGCATGACCAAGGAAACTTCTTATACCTTTGATGTCCTTGGGACATGGCATCTTTTCAATAGCATCAACTTTAGCTTTATCAACTTCAATACCTCTTTCAGAAATTTTATGCCCCAAGACAATACCTTCATTAACCATAAAGTGGCACTTCTCCCAATTCAAGACAAGGTTAGTTTCTTCACATCTCTGCAAAACTCGATCAAGGTTGCTCAAGCAATCATCAAAAGAGGATCCATAAACGGAGAAATCGTCCATGAAAACCTCACAAATCTTTTCACAAAAGTCAGAGAATATAGCCATCATGCATCTTTGAAAGGTAGCTGGTGCATTACATAAACCAAAAGGCATACGTCTATAAGCAAAAGTACCGAAAGGGCAAGTAAAAGTGGTCTTAGCTTGATCATCAGCTGACACATGTATTTGAGAGAAGCCAGAATAACCATCTAGAAAGCAAAAATGTGTATGTTTGGATAATCTTTCCAGCATTTGATCAATAAAAGGTAAGGGGTAATGATCTTTTTAGTAGCTTTATTTAATTTGCGGAAATCAATTACCATCCTATAACCTGTAAAATTCTTCGCGGAATCAATTCATCTTTATCATTAGGAACGACAGTAATACCTCCTTTCTTAGGGACACAATGGACAGGACTTACCCACTGACTATCAGCAACGGGATAAATTATACCTGCCTCAAGGAGCTTTAGTATTTCCTTTCTTACCACTTCTTTCATCTTAGGATTCAGGCGTCGTTGGTGATCAATAACGGGTTTGGCGTCTTTCTCCAAATTTATTTTGTGTTGACATAGAGTGGGACTAATGCCCTTAAGATCATCAAGAGTATATCCAATAGCAGCACGGTGCTTCTTCAGAGTTTTCAATCATTTTTCTTCCTCCTTCTCTGAAAGGTTAGCACTAATAATAACGGGATATATCTTCTTTTCATCAAGATAAGCACATTTAAGAGTATCAGGCAATGGTTTAAGCTCAAACACGGGATCACCCTTGGGTGGAGGAGGATCCCTAAGATTTCAACAGGCAACTTTTTTTTCAGAATAGGACCCTGTTTAAAGAACACTTCATCTATTTCCCTTCTTTCATTCATAAACATATAATTTCATGGTCTAGCAAATATTGTTCTAAAGGATCACTAGGAGGTACGGCAATAGAAGCAAGACCAATAATTTCATCTTTACTAGGCAATTCCTCTTCACGGTGTTGTCTACGAAATTTAGAGAAATTAAACTCATGAGACATATCACCTAAACCAATAGTAACAACATCCTTTTTGCAGTCTATCTTAGCATTAACAGTGTTTAAGAAGGTTCTACCAAATATAATGGGACAAAAGCTATCTTGTGGGGAACCAAGAACAAGAAAATCAGCAGGATATTTAGTTTTCCCACACAAGACTTCAACATCTCTAACAATCCCAATTGGTGAAATAGTATCTCTATTGGCAAGTTTAATTGTGACATCAATATATTCTAACTCGGCAGGTGCAATATCATGCATAATTTCTTTGTATAAGTCAATAGGTATTAAACTAGCACTAGCACCCATATCGCACAAGCCATGATAACAATGATCTCCTATTTTAACAGAAATAACAGGCATGCCTACCACATGTCTATGTTTATCTTTAGCAAAAGGTTTAGCAATTCTAGCAGTCTCATCACAGAAATAAATAACATGACCATCAATATTATCAGCCAAGAGATCTTTAACAATAGCAATTTAGGTTCAACTTTAACTTGCTCAGGAGGTGTATAAGTTCTAACATTGCTTTTACGAACCATAGTTGAAGCTTTAGCATGATCCTTTATTCTAACAGGGAAAGGTGGGTTCTCAACATAAGCAGTAGGAACAATAGGATCATTATAAGTGATAGTCTTTTCTTCAACTTTAATATGTGCAGCTACTTTTACTTCTATGGGAGGATGATATTTAAACCACTTCTCCTTAGGGTGATCAACATGAGTAGCAAAAGATTCACAGAAAGAAGCTACTATCTCAGAGTCAAGTCCATATTTAGTGCTAAATTTACGGAAAACATCGGTATCCATAAAAGATTTAACACAATCAAACTTAGGTGTCATACCTGACTCCTTACCTTCGTCGAGATCCCAATCTTCAGAGTTGCGTTTAATTCTTTCCAATAAATCCCATTAGAATTCAATAGTCTTCATCATAAAAGAGCCAGCACAAGAAGTATCGAGCATGGTGCGATTGTTATCAGAAAGCCGAGCATAAAAATTTTGAATAATCATTTCTCTTGAGAGCTCATGATTGGGGCATGAATATAACATTGATTTAAGCCTCCCCCAAGCTTGAGCGATGCTTTCTCCTTCGCGAGGCCAAAAATTATATATATAATTACGATCACGATGAACAAGATGCATAGGATAAAACTTCTGATGAAATTCCAATTTCAATCGTTTGTAGTTCCATGATCCCATATCCTATACCATGTCAATGTATCTCCCTTCAAAGATAAAGGAAAGAGCTTCTTCTTGATAACATCATCGGGCATACCTGCAAGCTTAAATAATCCACAAACCTCATCCATATAGATTAGGTGCTCATCAGGATGTAATGTTCCATCTCCTGCAAAAGGATTAGCTAGCAGTTTTTCTACCATACCCGAAGGAATTTCAAAGTAGACATTTTCATTTTCAGTAGGTTCAGTAGGTTGAGGAGCAACTCTTTGCTCTACTGGTCGGGGTGAAGATACCCCAAACAAGCCCCTCAGAGGATTACTTTCCATAGTAACAAGTGACAGTAAATTTCAGCACACTATATAAATTTTTCCTTACCAAAGGCGCTTCACTCCCCGGCAACGGCGCCAGAAAAGAGTCTTGATGACCCACAAGTATAGGGGATCTATCGTAGTCCTTTCGATAAGTAAGAGTGTCGAACCCAACGAGGAGCAGAAGGAAATGATAAGCGGGTTTCAGCAAGGTATTCTCAGCAAGCACTGAAATTATAGGTAACAGATAGTTTTGTGATAAGATAATTTGTAACGAGCAACAAGTAACAAAAGTAAATAAAGTGCAGCAAGATGGCCCATTCCTTTTTGTAGCAAAGGACAAGCCTGGACAAACTCTTATATAAAGGAAAGCGCTCCCGAGGACACATGGGAATTATCGTCAAGCTAGTTTTCATCACGTTCATATGATTCGCGTTCGGTACTTTGATAATTTGATATGTGGGTGGATCGGTGCTTGGGTGCTGTCCTTACTTGGACAAGCATCCCACTTATGATTAACTCCTATTGCAAGCATCCGCAACTACAAAAGAAGTATTAAGATAAACCTAACCATAGCATGAAACATATGGATCCAAATCAGCCCCTTACGAAGCAACACATAAACTAGGGTTTAAACTTCTGTCACTCTAGCAACCCATCATCTACTTATTACTTCCCAATGCCTTCCTCTAGGCCCAAATAAAGGTGAAGTTTCATGTAGTCGACGTTCACATAACACCACTAGAGGAGAGACAACATACATCTCATCAAAATATCGAACGAATACCGAATTCACATGACTACTAATAGCAAGACTTCTCCCATGTCCTCAGGAACAAACGTAACTACTCACAAAGCATATTCATGTTCATAATCAGAGGGGTATTAATATGCATATAGGATCTGAACATATGATCTTCCACCAAATAAACCAACTAGCATCAACTACAAGGAGTAATCAACACTACTAGCAACCTACAGGTACCAATCCCTGTAGCGACCAGACCTCAAATAGTCTGTGCTGCTGAGCATCAGTGTCATCCCTGGATCAGTAATGCTGACACGCACAGTACAAATGGAGGATTTATAACAGAGCAGCAATCACACACATATTACATCGAGTATCTCCAAAGAGAAATAAGTATGATAAATATGGCTTAAGGCCATCTAATACGATAACAGCGGAAGACTTGGAAGATAAGTGAGTCCATCAACTCCAACGGCATCACTGAGTATAAGACCACGACCTAAGGCACCTTACTCGTCGTCTGAAAAGTCTGCAACATAAAACGTTGCAGCCCGAAAATGGGTCAGCACATGGAATATGCTGGCAATGTAACACATAGAGAGTAATGAACATAATAATGCTATACTACATGCATATATGGCTGGTGGAAGGCTCTATGGTTATAGTTTTGTGAAAAGCCAATTTTTCCCTACTGCAAAGGAATAAATTTTATTTAACTATCATGGTGGTTGTTAAACATTGAGATGGTTGACAGCATCTCAATCCCAATTAAGTATCATCATTAACCCAACAAAATTAATTAAAGTAACATGGTGATGAGATTCACATGATAATCCAAGTACTAGATACTCAAGATGTCCATAACCGGGGACACGGCTAACCATGATTAGTTTGTACACTCTGCAGAGGTTTGTGCACTTTTCCCCACAAGACTCGATCGCCTCCGCTTGATTCTCGCACTACATGATGTTTGAGAAACGGATGACCGAGACACAGTCTTTCAGAAACAATAACTCTTTACTCCGGGTGGACAGTTACACCTACTTTCCCCTACATCTGCTAGCCCACCTCTTCAAGAGATCATGTAACCTACTCAACTATGCTAGAGCCCATAATAGCTTGTGGCTGCACACGGAAGTTTCTAGCATGAATAATCTTATGATCCCTTTGAGCCTGGGTGGCGGTCCTTAGAAAAACAGGCAACACTGGGTTCTCCAGGTGCCTCAATCCACCCAGATGTGAGTTTTAGTTGCCACCTTAAGTAAACCATTAATTAACAATCTCACATCTGTCGTGAATATCTCTCAAACCCAATCCACGTCTACTAGCATAGCATAGCGATATAAGCAAACGTAGAAGTAACTCCCAAGGGTTTGATAATAAACAGGTAATAGGTACTACCTCAACTACATCCCAATACCCACAATTTAATTAGATCCTAACCATGCAATGTTTGAGGGTTGGTCTAATGCAATAAAACTGGGTAGTAAAAGAGGTATGATCAACGTGTTACTTGCCTTGCTGATGATCCGTGAAACTTAGCGATTCGAAGTAGCAAGCGGCGCACTCCGGGTACTCTATCGCAAACAAACAAGCATACAATAAGCACTCATCAAATGCACAGGTAAAACTCAAATAACGATCTAACCAGAAAGTTCAACTTAAGAACTCCGGTTTGCAAAAAGAATCAAATCAAACGAAGCAACGAAAGTCAAATGGCGAAAGAAACAAGCTTCGATTACTAATCTGAATCTAGGTCAAATTTTACAGTAGCAAAAACTTGTTTGAGTGGGTTAAACGGAAAGAGAATTTCGAGACGAAACTCTAGGCGCTTGAATCACCTGATTCCGATAAACGAGCGAAAAGATAAACAAAAACGAAAATCTGATCGGAAATCACGATCTGGAATAATCGTAGAAAATCCGACAAAAAAGAAAACTGACGAACAGTTAAACGAACGGACGTTCGTTAACAGCGTCTAACCGATGAACACGTTCATTAAAACGAACGGGTCGGTGAACGTTCACTAATTAAATAAACCGATCTATATAAAAAAAACTAGGGTTTCGAAAAAAATAAACCGGGGTGGTTTTAAAAAAACGGACGGCGAACGGCGCCGGCTCCGGCGAGGCTCGGGACGGGGCTCCGGCGGGTCGGGCGAGGGCGGCGAGGGGCGGCGGGGCTGCGGGCGTCGAAGGGCGACGGGGCGGCGTCGGGGTGGCAAGCTCCTCGGCGGTGGCGGCTCCTCGGGCGGCGGCTGCGGGTCGGGGCGGCGACGGGGTGAGGGAGTGGGGGCGGGGTCGGGTATAAAAGGAGGGGGGTGCCGTGGAGGAGGGGGCAAGGCGGCGGGCGGCGGCGTGCTCGAGCAGGACTCGGCGGCGGCGGCGCTGCGTGCCCGAGAGGGAGACGGGGCGCGGGGCAGGCTGGGCCGTTGGCGGGGCTTCAGCCCAGTCGGCGCGCTCAGCGTTTTTTTTAAATAATATCGCCGAATCTAAAAAAATCATAGAAAAATAAATAAAAATCCAAAAATGCTAAAACAAATTTTCACCGTCTAATTAAAATAATTAGAACAAGATGAACATTTTTCTTGGCCCAAAATGCAGTTTTGAAAACGTGCAATTT
This sequence comes from Triticum aestivum, assembly GCF_018294505.1. Lineage (NCBI taxonomy): Eukaryota > Viridiplantae > Streptophyta > Magnoliopsida > Poales > Poaceae > Triticum > Triticum aestivum. The sequence goes on from NC_057811.1 coordinate 311,657,882, forward strand.
CTAATGCATTTAAAATTGCAAATAAAACCCGAATAAAATCCAATATTTGATTTTAATATTTTTCCTCCAATATTTCAATTATTTTGGAGAAGTCATATTTTCTCCTCTCATTTATTTTAATACGAAATATTTTTCGGAGAGAAAAATAATTAAGACCAAAAATCCTCGTTTTATTATTTGATAAAAATCAAATATGAAAACGGGAAAAATCCCAAACTCTCTCCGAGGGTCCTTGAGTTGCTTAGGATTTTCGAGGATTTGCCAAAATGCAATAAAATATGCTATGCAATGATGATGTAATGTATAACATTCCAAATTGAAAATTTGGGATGTTACAAACCTACCCCCTTAAGATGAATCTCGCCCTCGAGATTCGGGTTGGCTAGAAAATAGGTGAGAGTGGTTCTTCCGTAGATCTTCCTCTCGCTCCCAGGTGGCTTCATCTTCAGTGTGGTGACTCCACTGAACTTTGCAGAACTTGATAACCTTGCTGCGGGTGACTCGGCTGGCATACTCAAGAATCTTAACTGGTTTCTCCTCATAGGTCAAATCACTTTCCAACTGAATCGCTTCCAGGGGCACTGTATCTCTCAGTGGTATCTCAGCCATCTCTGCGTGGCACTTCTTTAACTGGGAAACGTGAAATACATCATGAACTCCTGACAATCCTTCAGGCAATTCCAGCTTGTAAGCAACTTCTCCCATACGCTCCAAAACTCTGTATGGTCCGATAAAACGGGGCGCTAACTTTCCTTTAACTCCAAAGCGCTTCACTCCTCGAAGTGGTGATACTCGAAGATAAACTCTGTCTCCGACTTCGTGAACTGTCTCCTTACGTTTAGAATCCGCATAACTCTTCTGCCTGGACTGGGCTACCTTGAGCCTATCGCGAATCAACTTCACTTTCTGTTCTGATTCCTTAATCAAATCTGGTCCAAACAACTGGCGGTCTCCAACTTCGTCCCATAACAATGGTGTTCTACACCTCCTTCCGTACAAGGCTTCGAAAGGGGCCATCTTCAAACTGGTTTGATAGCTGTTGTTGTAAGAAAATTCTGCATATGGCAAATTGTCGTCCCAACTAGATCCATAATCTAGCGCACAAGCTCTCAGCATATCTTCCAAAATCTGATTGACTCTCTCGGTCTGTCCATCTGTCTGTGGGTGAAAGGCTGTACTGAATTCTAGCCTGGTTCCCAAAGTTTCATGTAACTGATTCCAAAACTTCGAGGTAAACTGGGTTCCTCTATCTGATACAATGGTCCTCGGAACTCCATGCAAACATACGATTCTGGTCATGTATATCTTTGCCAACTTAGCACTGGTGTAAGTGGTCTTCACTGGGATGAAATGAGCTACTTTCGTCAAACGATCGACTACAACCCATATTGAGTCATAGCCTGAACGAGTCCTGGGCAATCCCGTGATAAAATCCATGCCTAGTTTATCCCACTTCCATTCGGGTATCGGCAATGGCTGTAGCAATCCTGCTGGCTTCTGATGCTCTGCCTTCACTCTCTGACATACATCACAAACTGCTACATACTCCGCAATATCCTTCTTCATTCCGGTCCACCAGAAAGTATCCTTCAAATCCAAATACATCTTGGTATTTCCTGGGTGAATCGAATACGGTGAATCATGGGCCTCTTGCAAGATCAACTTCCTGATCTCCGGATCATTGGGCACATAAACGCGGTCCTCAAACCATAAGGTATCGTGCTCATCCTCACGAAATCCCTTGGCTTTACCTTTGCTCATCCTTTCCTTTATCTCGTCAATCTCCTTGTCTGTCTTCTGAGCTTCTCTGATCTTTTCCATCAAGGTAGACTGAATCTCCAACGTTGCTAAATAGCCTCTTGGAACTATCTCCAAACATAGCTCGCGAAGATCCTCGGCTAATAATTTCGGTAATTCTCCGGTCATGAGGGTGTTAACATGGCTCTTGCGGCTCAACGCATCAGCTACTATGTTAGCCTTCCCCGGGTGATAATGCAATCTCATATCATAATCCTTAATGAGCTCCAACCATCTCCTTTGCCTGAGATTTAACTCCTTCTGCGTGAAAATGTACTTCAAACTCTTGTGATCCGTGTACACCTCACAATGGTTTCCGATGAGAAAATGTCTCCATGTCTTCAACGCATGCACTACGGCTGCTAACTCCAAATCATGCGTGGCATAATTCTTCTCATGGGGTTTAAGTTGTCGTGAAGCATATGAAACAACTCTTCCCTCCTGCATTAGCACTGCTCCAAGTCCTCGACGTGAAGCGTCGCAATATACTTCGTATTCCTTGCGCTGATCTGGCAGAATCAACACTGGTGATGTAACCAAACGTTTCTTCAACTCTTGGAAACTAGCTTCACATTCCTCAGTCCAATTGAATTTGATGTCCTTCTTTAACAGCTCTGTCATGGGCTTAGCGATTCTCGAGAAATTCTCAATGAACCTCCGGTAGTATCCTGCAAGTCCAAGAAAACTCCGGATTTCTCCAACTGACGTGGGTGATTCCCAGTTTGTTACTGTGTCAACTTTGGCGGGGTCTACGGCTATTCCTTCTCCGGATATAACATGTCCGAGGAATCCAACTTCCTTCAGCCAAAACTCACATTTGCTGAACTTGGCGTATAACTGGTGTTCTCTGAGCTTCTCAAGTACCAAACGCAAATGCTCCTTATGCTCCTCTTCGTTCTTTGAGTAGACCAAAATGTCATCAATGAACACCACGACGAACTTATCCAAAAACTCCATAAACACTTTGTTCATCAGGTTCATGAAATAGGCAGGTGCGTTAGTCAGACCAAATGACATAACGGTATACTCATACAGCCCATACCTGGTGGTAAAAGCCGTCTTAGGTATATCCTGCTCTCGAATCTTTAACTGATGGTATCCTGATCGTAGATCGATCTTGGAAAATACCTTAGCTCCTTGTAATCGGTCAAACAGATCATTGATCATTGGCAGTGGGTACTTGTTCTTGATGGTCACTTCATTCAATCCACGATAATCAACAACCATCCTCAACGATCCATCTTTCTTCTCCACTAGAAGTACTGGTGATCCCCAAGGTGACGAACTTGGGCGAATATAGCCTTTATCCAGTAACTCCTTAATCTGCTTCTTAATCTCCTCCAAATCTTTTGCGGGCATCCTGTACGGTCTCTTAGATATTGGCCCTGTGCCTGGCAAAAGTTCAATCAAAAACTCAATGTCTCTATCTGGTGGCATGCCTGGCAACTCTTCTGGAAATACATCCGGGTAATCTTTCACCACTGGTACTTCCTCCTGTACAACTCCTGATAAGGAATTCACCTGAGTCCTCTTCGGCATATGCCGGGATACATACTTAATCCTTCTTCCTTCTGGGGTGGTAAGCAAAATCGTCTTACTGGCGCAATCGATGTTTCCTCCATACATCGATAGCCAATCCATTCCCAAAATCACATCCAAACCTTGCGACTCCAAAACTATTAGGTCTGAGGGGAAAACATGCCTACCTATGGCCAATGGCATCTGAAAACATCCTTGGCTTGCCATATACTCTGCTCCTGGCGAGGTTACTAACATAGGTGTTCTAAGAACTTTGGTGGGCAATTTATACTTATCCACAAATCCCCTTGATATGTATGAATGCGATGCACCAGTATCAAAAAGAACGATTGCAGTAAATGACTTAACCAAAAACTTACCTATTACTGCATCAGGCTGTGCTTCAACCTCCTCCACGTAAACGTGGTTCACTTGTCCTTTATTGAACGGGTTAGGCTTCTTCCCAGAGCTTCCATTGCCATTTCCATTCTGGGCTTCCGGGCATTCAGTTGCATAATGTCCAGTCTTCTGGCACTTGAAACAAGTAATGTGACTTAGATCCCTCTTGGCTGGGGTAGATGGGTTATTACGGTTCTGCCCGTTGCTTCCTCCATTCCCATTACCATTCTTGGGTCCATTATGGTTGTGCGAACTACCTCCTCCATGGGTATGCTGAAACTGTCCTCCCGATTTCGGGGTAAAACGTGGCTTCTGCTGAGCTCCAGAATTGTACTTCCCTTGTCCATACTTCCTCTTACGGTTTTCAATCTGCTGTTGCTTCCCTTCAATCATGAGAGCTCTATCTACCAACTCCTGGTAGTTGGTGAAGGTTGCTACCATCAACTGCATGCTCAGCTCATCATTCAGTCCTTCGAGAAACTTCTCCTGCTTGGCTGCATCTGTAGCAACGTCATCGGGAGCATAACGTGCTAACTTACTAAAGTCCTCCACATACTGGCCTACGGTGCGTCCTCCTTGGCGTAGGTTGCGAAACTCACGCTTCTTCATAGCCATAGCTCCTGCTGAAACATGGGCAGTACGGAAAGCTTGCTGAAACTGATCCCATGTGACAGTGTCAATAGGGTGGGTGGCTGTGTAATTCTCCCACCATGATGCTGCGGGTCCATCAAGCTGATGTGCGGCAAAACGCACTTTCTCCGCATCCGTGCATCCTGCAGTGGTCAACTCCCTTCCAACTTTGCGGAGCCAATCATCTGCAACAATCGGCTCGGTGCTGCTGGAAAACACCGGCGGATTTAGCCTCAAGAAACGGGCTAAGTGATCAACAGGTGGTGGTGGTGGGTTGTTGTTGTTGTTGTTGCCTTGGTTCTGTACTAACACTTGCATCAGGGCATTCTGCTGCTGAATCAACTGAGTGATCTCCGGTGGGAAAACAAATCCGGTGTCGCGTCTCGGAGGCATCTGATAGGTTTAGAAAAGATGAGAATTTAGAATAGAATGAGGTCTAGAGGGAAAACACTACCCATATGCTCATGAGACAAAACACAATCAATATCACTCAATCAAATCAAACAAGGCATACAATCGATCTAACTATCGTTACAAAAGTGCTCGGACTATACTATATACATGGGGAATACTACTACTGATTTTGGTGGTCTACTAGAAATTTTGATCGGTCGAAGACTCCATGATATCTGCTCCAGCTTCATCAACAAAGTCATCTTCACTGGGGTCCGAGTCGGTGTCGTCGATGACGATGTAGTTATCCGGGCAAGTAGAATCGTCGTCTTGTCCTCCAGGTGATGGGTCTCCCAGGAATACTTCGATCTTCTGTATCAGTTTGCCGTTCTTCTCCAACAACGTGGCGATCTCCTCCTCATATCCATCGCGTGTAGACTTGAGTTCTTCCTCCAACTCCGTGATCTTGGTCAATGCCTTCTTCAGATATATCATGTCTGAGCACATCCGGTTCTCCTGGCGACGAATGTGTTGGTTTTGCTCCTGGATGAAAGCTGCAATTGATCCATCCTTCTTGGTGCTGATCATCTCCCATTGCTCATCTCGGCGTCCATAAATCTGATAAATAGTATCCTTAAGCTCCATGTGGTAGACTTCTCCAATGCGTCCCATAGAGATGTGGGCTGCCATGCTCTTCCCTAAACTCCAGGTTGGTGTATCAAAGGAAAACTCTATAGGCTCAGTGACTGGCGTAATCGTCCTTCCAGGAATTTGAACTTGAATCTTCCAGCGCTCCTCTTCTGGTAGTGTGGCGTTGTGGGTCCCGGTGAAGCTTGGTATTCCGATGTTTAGGTACTCAGTGACTTCCTTCAAGTGTCGTCCAAAAGGTGTGTCTTCATCCGATTGCATGAACTTGTTCCTTGCATCCGCCATTCCTAAAAGAGTAGAAAGTGGAGAGGAGTCAGAAATGAGAAGAGAGTAGTGTTCTAGGGTTTAAGCTTAGTGGTCGTGTCCTACAGTCAGCGTGTGCTCTGATACCACCTTTGTAGCGACCAGACCTCAAACAGTCTGTGCTGCTGTGCATCAGTGTCATCCCTGGATCAGTAATGCTGACACGCACAGTACAAATGGAGGATTTATAACAGAGTAGCAATCACACACTTATTACATCGAGTATCTCAAAGAGAAATAAGTATGATAAATATGGCTTAAGGCCATCTAATACGATAACAGCGGAAGACTTGGAAGATAAGTGAGTCCATCAACTCCAACGGCATCACTGAGTATAAGACCACGACCTAAGGCACCTTACTCGTCGTCTGAAAAGTCTGCAACATAAAACGTTGCAGCCCGAAAACGGGTCAGCACATGGAATATGCTGGCAATGTAACACATAGAGAGTAATGAACATGATAATGCTATACTACATGCATATATGGCTGGTAGAAGGCTCTATGGTTACAGTTTTGCGAAAAGCCAATTTTTCCCTACTGCAAAGGAATAAATTTTATTTAACTATCATGGTGGTTGTTAAACATTGAGATGGTTGACAGCATCTCAATCCCAATTAAGTATCATCATTAACCCAACAAATTAATTAAAGTAACATGGTGATGAGATTCACATGATAATCCAAGTACTAGATACTCAAGATGTCCATAACCGGGGACACGGCTAACCATGATTAGTTTGTACACTCTGCAGAGGTTTGTGCACTTTTCCCCACAAGACTCGATCGCCTCCGCTTGATTCTCGCACTACATGATGTTTGAGAAACGGATGACCGAGACACAGTCTTTCAGAAACAATAACTCTTTACTCCGGGTGGACAGTTACACCTACTTTCCCCTACATCTGCTAGCCCACCTCTTCAAGAGATCATGTAACCTACTCAACTATGCTAGAGCCCATAATAGCTTGTGGCTGCACACGGAAGTTTCTAGCATGAATAATCTTATGATCCCTTTGAGCCTGGGTGGCGGTCCTTAGAAAAACAGGCAACACTGGGTTCTCCAGGTGCCTCAATCCACCCAGATGTGAGTTTTAGTTGCCACCTTAAGTAAACCATTAATTAACAATCTCACATCTGTCGTGAATATCTCTCAAACCCAATCCACGTCTACTAGCATAGCATGGCGATCTAAGCAAACGTAGACGTAACTCCCAAGGGTTTGATAATAAACAGGGCAATAGGTACTACCTCAACTACATCCCAATACCCACAATTTAATTAGATCCTAACCAATGCAATGTATGAGGGTTGGTCTAATGCAATAAAACTGGGTAGTAAAAGAGGTATGATCAACGTGTTAGTTGCCTTGCTGATGATCCGTGAAACTTAGCGATTCGAAGTAGCAAGCGGCGCACTCCGGGTACTCTATCGCAAACAAACAAGCATACAATAAGCACTCATAAAATGCACAGGTAAAACTCAAATAACGATCTAACCAGAAAGTTCAACTTAAGACCTCCGGTTTGCAAAAAGAATCAAATCAAACGAAGCAACGAAAGTTAAATGGCAAAAGAAACAAGCTTCAATTACTAATCTGGATCTAGGTCAAATTTTACAGTAGCAAAAACTTGTTTGAGTGGGTTAAACGGAAAGAGAATTTCGAGACGTAACTCTAGGCGCTTGAATCGCCTGATTCCGATAAACGAGCGAAAAGATAAACGAAAACGAAAATCTGATCGGAAATCGCGATCTGGAATAATCGCGGAAAATCCGAAAAAGAAAACTGACGAACAGTTAAACGAACGGACGTTCGTTAACAGCGTCTAACCGGCGAACACGTTCATTAAAACGAACGGGTCGGTGAACGTTCACTAATTAAATAAACCAAAAATAAATAAACCGATCTATATAAAAAACTAGGGTTTCGAAAAAAATAAACCGGGATGGTTTTAAAAAAAAACCGGACGGCGAACGGCGGCGGCTCCGCCTAACATCCGGCGAGGTTCGGGACGGGGCTCCGGCGGGTCAGGCGAGGGCAGCGAGGGGCGGCGGGGCTGCGGGCGTCGAAGGGCGATGGGGCGGCGGCATACGGCGTCTGGGCGGCGAGCTCCTCGGGCGGCGGCGGCGGGCTCCAGCGGCGGCGGCTCCTCGGGCGGTGGCGGCTGCGGGTCGGGGCGGGGACGGGGTGAGGGAGAGGGGGCGGGGTCGGGGTATAAAAGGAGGGGGGTGCCGTGAAGGAGGGGGCAAGGCGGCGGGTCTGCGTGCCCGAGAGGGAGACGGGGCGAGGGGCAGGCTGGGCCGTCGGCTGGGCTTCGGCCCAGTCGGCGCGCTCGGCGTTTTTTTAATAATATCGCCGAATCTAAAAAAAATCATAGAAAAATAAATAAAAATCCAAAAATGCTAAAACAAATTTTCACCGTCTAATTAGAATAATTAGAAAAAGATGAACATTTTTCTTGGCCCAAAATGCAGTTTTGAAAACGTGTAATTTTTTAATGCATTTAAAATTGCAAATAAAATCCGAATAAAATCCAATATTTGATTTTAATATTTTTCCTCCAATATTTCAATTATTTTGGAGAAGTCATATTTTCTCCTCTCATTTATTTTAATACGAAATATTTTTCGGAGAGAAAATAGTTAAAACCAAAAATCCTCGTTTTATTATTTGATAAAAATCAAATATGAAAACCGGGAAAAATCCCCAACTCTCTCCGAGGGTCCTTGAGTTGCTTAGGATTTTCAAGGATTTGCCAAAATGCAATAAAATATGCTATGCAATGATGATCTAATGTATAACATTCCAAATTGAAATTTTGGGATGTTACAATCCCAGACTTAGAGACAAGAATTGGATACAAGAGATGAACTAGGGTTTGAGAGGAGATGGTGCTGGTGAAGATGTTGATGGAGATTGGGCCCCTCCCGATGAGAGGAGCGTTGGTGATGACGATGGCGATGATTTCCCCCTCCCGGAGGGAAGTTTCCCCGGCAGAACAGCTCCACCAAAGCCCTAGATTGGTTCCGCCAAGGTTCCGCCTCGTGGCGGCGTAGTCTCGTCCCGAAAGCTTGCTTATGATTTTTCTTCGGACGAAAGACTTCATATAGCAGAAGATGGGCACCGGAGGGCCAACAGGGGGCCCATGAGGCAGGGGGCGCGCCCAGGGGGTAGGGCGCGCCCCCACCCTCGTGGCCAGGGTGTGGGCCCCCTTTGGTATTTCTTCCGCTCAGTATTTTTATTATTTCCAAAAACAACTTCCGTGGAGTTTCAGGACTTTTGGAGTTGTGCAGAATAGGTCTCTAATATTTGCTCCTTTTCCAGCCCAGAATTCCAGCTGCTGACATTCTCCCTCCTTATGTAAACCTTGTAAAATAAGAGAGAATAGGCATAAGTATTGTGACATGATGTGTAATAACAGCCCATAATGCAATAAATATCGATATAAAAGCATGATGCAAAATGGACGTATCATCCACTAGTTACTAAGGATAAGTTTCACCGCTGTCATGTGATCCATTCCTGGATCACTCTTGTACCCCTTGATTGACTCATGGCAAGGCACACTTCAGGTGCGGTACACAGCATAGCATACTGTAGAGCCTACGTCTAAAGTATAGGGGACGACCTTCGTCCTTTCTTTCTCTTCTGCCATGGTCAGATCTTGAGTCTCACTCAATGCTCACACCTTATAACACAGCCAAGAACTCCTTCTTTGCTGATCTATTTGAACTCCTTCAAAATCTTGTCACGGTATGTATTCATTTGAAAGTACTATTAAGCGTTTGTGATCTATCCTTATAGATCTTGATGCTCAATGTTCAAGTAGCTTAATCCAGGTTTTCCATTGAAAAACACTTTTCAAATAACCCTATATGCTTTCCAGAAATTCTACATCATTTCTGATCAACAATATCTCAACAACATATACTCATCAGAAATTCTATAGTGCTCCCACTCACTTCTTGGAAATACAAGTTTCTCATAAACTTTGTATAAACACAAAATCTTTGATCATCTCATCAAAGCATATATTCCAACTCCGAGATGCTTACTCCAGTCCTTAGAAGGATTGCTGGAGCTTTGCATACTTGTTAGCATCTTTTAGGATTGACAAAAACCTTCTGGTTGTATCACATACAACCTTTCCTCAAGAAAATTGTCGAGGAAACAATGTTTTGACATCCTATCTGCAAGATTTCATAAATAATGCAGTAACTGCTAATACAATTCCAACAGACTCTTAGCATCGCTACAAGTGAGAAAGTCTCATTGTACTCAACTCCTTGAACTTGTAGGAAAACATCTTAACAACAAGTCGAGCTTTCTTAATGGTGATACTTACCATCATTGTCCGTCTTCCTTTTAAAATCCATCTGTACCCAATAGCCTTATGACCATCAAGTAGTTCTTCCAAAGTCTATACTTTGTTTTCACACATGGATCCTCTAGGATTTTATGGCCTCGAGCCATTTGTCGGAATCTGGGCCCACCATCGCTTCTCCATAGCTCGTAGGTTCATTGTTGTCTAGCAACATGACCTCCAAGACAGGATTACGTACCACTCTGAAATAGTACGCATCCTTGTCGACCTACGAGGTTTGGTAGTGAATTTATCCGAAGTTTCATGATCACTATCATCAGCTTCCACTTCAATTGGTGTAGGCGCTACAGGAATAACTTCCTGTGCCCTGCTACACACTGGTTGAAGTGAAGGTTCAATAACCTCATCAAGTCTTCGCCATCCTCCCACCCAATTCTTTCGAGAGAAACTTTTCCTCGAGAAAGGACCCGTTTCTAGAAACAATCACTTTTGATTCCGGATCCGAAATAGGAGGTATACCCAACTGTTTTGGGTGTCCTATGAAGATGCTTTTATCCGCTTTTGGTTCGAGCTTATCAGGCTAAACCCTTTTCAAATAAGCGTCACAGCCCCAAACTTTTAAAAAATGATAGCTTAGGTTTCTCTAAACCATAGTTCATATGGTGTCATCTCAACGGAATTACGTGGTGACCTATTTAAAGTGAATGCGGTTGTCTCTAATGCCTAACCCATAAACGATAGTGGTAATTCGATAAGAGACATCATGGTATGCACCACATCCAATAGGGTGCAACTATGATGTTCGGACACACCATCACACTATGGTGTTCCAGGCGCCATTAGTTGTGAAACAATTTCACAATGTCTTAATTGTGTCCCAAACATGTAACTCAGATATTCATCTCTATAATCATATCATAGACATTTTATCCTCTTGTCACAACAATCTTCAACTTCACTTTGAAATTACTTGAACCTTTAAATAATTCAGACTTGTGTTTCATCAAGTAAATATACTTAGAATCTACTCAAATCATCTGTGAAGTAAGAGCATAACGATATTCACTGCGTGCCTCAGCACTCATTGGATTGCACACATCAAATGTATTTCTTCCAACAAGTTGCTCTCTTGTTTCATCTCACTGAAAACGAGGCCTTTCAATCATCTTGCCCATGTGGTATGATTTGCATGTCTCAAGTGATTCAAAATCAAGTGAGTCCAAACGATCCATCTGCATGGAGTTTCTTCATGCGTATAAACCGATAGACATGGTTCGCATGTCTCAAACTTTTCAAAAAACAAGTGAGTCCAAAGATCCATCAACATGGAGCTTCTTCATGCGTTTTATACCAATATGACTCAAATGGCAGTGCCACAAGTATGTGGTACTATCATTACTATCTTATATCTTTTGGCATGAACATGTGTATCACTACGATCAAGATTCAATAAACCATTCATTTTAGGTGCAAGACCATTGAAGGTATTATTCAAATAAACAGAGTAACCATTATTCTCCTTAAATGAATAACCGTATTGCGATAAACATAATCCAATCATGTCTATGCTCAATGCAAACACCAAATAACAATTATTTAGGTTTAACACCAATATCGATGGTAGAGGGAGCATGCGATGCTTGATCACATCAACCTTGGAAACACTTCCAACACATATCGTCATCTCACCTTCAGCTAGTCTCCGTTTATTCCGTAGCTTTTTATTTCGAGTTACTAACACTTAGCAATCGAACCAGTATTTTAATACCCTGGTGCTACTACGAGTACTAGTAAAGTACACATTATAATGTATATCCAATATACTTCTGTCGGCGTTGCCAGCCTTCTCATCTACCAAGTATCTAGGGTAGTTCTACTTCAGTGACCGTTCCCCTTATTTCAGAAGCACTTAGTCTCGGGTTTGGGTTCAACCTTGGGTTTCTTCACTAGAGCAGCAACTGATTTGCCGTTTCATGAAGTATCCCTTTCTTGCCCTTGCCCTTCTTGAAACTAGTGGTTTTACTAACCATCAACAATTGATGCTCCTATTTGATTTCTACTTTCGTGGTGTCGCGAATAGCTCAAGGATCATCATATCTATCCCTGATATGTTATAGTTCATCACGAAGCTCTAGTAGCTTGGTGGCAGTGACTTTGGAGAACCATCACTATCTCATCTGGAAGATTAACTCCCACTCGATTCAAGCGATTGTAGTACTCATACAATCTGAGCACATGCTCAACGATTGAGCTTTTCTCCTTAGTTTGCAGGCTTAAGAAACTTGTCAGAGGTCTCATACCTCTTGACGTGGGCACTAGCCTGAAATCCCAATTTCAGTCCTTGGAACATCTCATATGTTCTGCGATGTTTCAAAAACGTCTTTGGTGCCTCAATTCTAAACCATTTAGCATTATGCACTGAACTATCATGTAGTCATCAAAACGTGTATGTCAGATGTTCGCAACATCCACAACCGACGCTTGAGGTTCAGCACACTGAGTGGTGCATTAAGGACATAATCTTTCTGCGTAGCAATGAGGACAATCCTTAGTTTACGGAACCAGTCCGCATAATTGCTACTGTCAACTCTCAACTAAATTTTCTCTAGGAACATATCTAAAACAATAGAATCAAAGCGTGAGCTACGACATAATTTGCAAAGACCTTTTGACTACGTTCATGATAATTAAGTTCATCTAATCAAATTATTTAATGAACTCCCACTCAGATAGACATCCCTCTAGTCATCTAAGTGATACATGATCCGAGTCAACTAGGCCGTGTCCGATCATCACGTGAGACGGACTAGTCATCATCGGTGAACATCTTCATGTTGATCGTATCCACTATACGACTCATGTTCGACCTTTCGGTCTCTTGTGTTCCGAGGCCATGTCTATACATGCTAGGCTCGTCAAGTCAACCTAAGTGTTTTGCATGTGTAAATCTGGCTTACACCCGTTGTATGCGAACGTTAGAATCTATCACACCATATCATCACGTGGTGCTTCGAAACAATGAACTTTCGCAATGGTGCACAGTTAGGGGGAACACTTTCTTGAAATTTTATGAGGGATCATCTTATTTATGCTACCGTCGTTCTAAGCAAATAAGATGTAAACATGACAAACATCACATGCAAATCATAGAGTGACATGATATGGCCAATATCATCTCGCGCCTTTGATATTCATCTTTGAGGCGCGACATGATCACCTTCGTCACCGGCATGACACCATGATCTCCATCATCATGATCTCCAACATCGTGTCTCTATGAAGTTGTCTCGCCAACTATTACTTCTACTACTATGGCTAACGGTTAGCAATAAAGTAAAGTAATTACATAGCGTTTTCAATGACACGCAGGTCATATAATAAATTAAGACAACTCCTATGGCTCCTGCCGGTTGTCATACTCATCGACACGCAAGTCGTGATTCCTATTACAAGAACATGATCAATCTCATACATCACATATATATAATTCATCACATCCTTTTGGCCATATCACATCACATAGCATACCCTGCAAAACAAGTTAGACGTCCTCTAATTGTTGTTGCATATTTTACATGGCTGCTATGGGTTTCTAGCAAGAACGTTTCTTACCTACGCAAAAGCCACAACGGTGATATGCCAATTGCTATTTACCCTTCATAAGGACCATTTTCATCGAATCCGATCCGACTAAAGTGGGAGAGACTGGCACCCGCTAGCCACCTTATGCCACAAGTGCATGTCAGTCGGTGGAACCTGTCTCACGTAAGCGTACGTGTAAGGTCGGTCCGGGCCGCTTCATCCCACTTTGCCGCCAAATCAAGATAAGACTAGTAACGGTAAGCACATTGAACAAATCATCGCCCACAACTACTTTGTGTTCTACTCGTGCATAGAATCTACGCATAGACCTAGCTCCTGATGCCACTGTTGGGGATCGTTGCAGAAATTAAAAAAAATTCTACGCATCACCAAGATCAATCTATGGCGAGACTAGCAACGAGAGAGAGGAGAGTGCATCTTCATACCCTTGAAGATCGCGATGCGGAAGCGTTACAAGAACGCGGATGAAGGAGTCGTACTCGCAGCGATTCAGGTCGCGGTTGATTCCGATCTAAGCGCCGAACAACAGCGCCTCCGCGTTCAACACACGTACAGCCCGGGGACGTCTCTTCCTTCTTGATCCAGCAAGGGGAGAGGAGAAGTTGAGGGAGAGCTCCGGCAGCACGACGGCGTGGTGGTGGAGCTTGCAGTTCTCCGGCAGGGCTTCGCCAAGCACTACTACGGAGGAGGAGGTGTTGGGGAGGGAGAGGGATGCGCCAGCGGAATGGCTGCAGCTCCCATGCGCCTCCTCGCTATATATAGGGGTGGAGGGGGCTGGTTTCTTTCCCTCCAAGTCCATTGGGGCATTGGCAAAGGTGGAGGAAAGAAATCCCATCATTTCCCTTCCCCACCGATTGTTATCCCCCCTTTTTAGGCATCTTGATCTTATCCTTCGGGATATGATCTTATTCCTTCTAAGGGGGGATCTTGGTGCGCCTTGACCAGGGGTGTGGGGCCTTGCCCCCACTACCCACGTTCATGTGGGTCCCCCCATGCAGGTGGGCCCCACTCCGGAACCTTCTAGAACCTTCCCGGTACAATACCGAAAAATCCCAAACATTTTCCGGTGGCCAAAATAGGACTTCCCATATATAAATCTTTACCTCCGGACCATTCAGGAACTCCTTGTGACGTCTGGGATCTCATCCGGGACTCCGAAAAATATTCGGTAACTGCACACTAATTCCCATAACAACTCTAGCGTCACCGAACCTTAAGTGTGTAGACCCTACGGGTTCGGGAATCATGCAGACATGACCGAGACAGCTCTCTGGCCAATAACCAACAGCGGGATCTGGATACCCATGTTGGCTCCCACATGTTCCACGATGATCTCATCGGATGAACCACGATGTCGGGGATTCAATCAATCCTGTATACAATTCCCTTTGTCAATCGGTACGTTACTTGCCCGAGATTCGATCGTCGGTATCCCAATACCTCGTTCAATCTTGTTACCGGCAAGTCACTTTACTCATTTTTTTAATGCATGATCCCGCAACTAACTACTTGGTCACATTGAGTTTATTATGATGATGCATTACCGAGTGGGCCCAGAGATACCTCCCCGTCATACGGAGTGACAAATCCTAGTCTCGATTCGTGCCAACCCAACGGACACTTTCGGAGATACCTGTAGTGTACCTTTATAGCCACCCAGTTACGTTGTGACGTTTGGCACACCCAAAGCATTCCTACGGTATCCGGGAGTTGCACAATCTCATGGTCTAAGGAAATGATACTTGACATTAGAAAAGCTTTAGCATACAAACTACACGATCTTGTGCTATGCTCAGGATTGGGTCTTATCCATCACATCATTCTCCTAATGATGTGATCCCGTTATCAACGACATCCAATGTCCATGGTCAAGAAACCGTAACCATCTATTGATCAACGAGCTAGTCAACTAGAGGCTCACTAGGGACATGTTGTGGTCTATGTATTCACACATGTATTACGATTTCCGGATAACACAATTATAGCATGAACAATAGACAATTATCATGAACAAGGAAATACAATAATAACCATTTTATTATTGCCTCTAGGGCATATTTCCAACAGGAAGCAAGGAGCTTTGACATACAAGGGAGGCCCCAGGTGGTCTCTGCTAATGATCGCTATACCTGTTTTACATACCCGCACGTGGCTCGCTCTTGGTCATGGCATGTTAAATTGCCCTACTCACTTATTGCATTACTTGCACAAGTACGCCTCGACGTATTAATCAAATCACAAGGGAAATTAATTGGCAGTGTCAGCTTATTACCTTTTTTTCCTTGCCTTTGTATTTATTACTCACCGCACTCGTACACCCTGGTACGTATTACTTCGCCAGGGGCTTCATGACGCCCCGCAATACGGCAAGAAAGTCCGAACATTTTTATAGTACGGTTCGGCACCCCGAACTTATAGCATTATATGCATCGGCTCCGAATCATGTCTTTGGTCAATAGTTGGGTTGCCCGGCTCCTATGCTTACTACCTTACGTTCCGCTATATCGGCTAGGGTAGTAAAGGGAGAACTACCGCGATTATGCCCCGGTTCTTCCGGACGAGCACCTCAGTAGAGAAAGCCAAAAACTGACTGTCATGATGCGGCGAGAGCTGGTCAGCTGTTCAAGAGGTTTCAAATCCTTAGAGATTTTTTCTGCTTTATGCGAGGAATCGGTTTCTATCCGATCAGGCGTGTATAGCGCCCCTGGTTCGGCCTTCCGAATACCAGGGGCTTCACCAAAATTCTCATT
This sequence comes from Triticum aestivum, assembly GCF_018294505.1. Classification (NCBI taxonomy): domain Eukaryota; kingdom Viridiplantae; phylum Streptophyta; class Magnoliopsida; order Poales; family Poaceae; genus Triticum; species Triticum aestivum. Next base: position 311,674,246 of record NC_057811.1, read on the forward strand.
GTCAAACTCCTATGGCTAAGTGAGGGCAATAAAAGCCGTATAGTCTGATTGCCTTGTTCGTTGCGCTAAACACCTCCTTTAAGGACCAGAAGGTGGAGTAAAGAGTGTTTAGATTTATCCCGAACACCCCCGTAGTATCTATGTGGGGGCAGAAGCCGATGACTGGTTAACTCTCAGACTTCATAAACGGCCGCACAGGAGGTAAAATTTTAAGAGTCACAAGCATTATATTACATAACGACCTTGTTTCATATTACAGGACAAGATAACATGCATGTTTTCATGGGAATATAACATCCTTCGTACATTTCTCCGCCACAAGGCGGGATCCCTCCAGGACACTATCAAAATATAGCTCGGGTCGACGGTGCTCCATGCCCTCAGGCGGTCCCTTGGTCATCAGCTTCTTGGCATGCATCTTCGCCCAGTGCATCTTGACGCGGGCAAAGGCCATCCGTGCACCTTCAATGCAGACCGACCGCTTCACGACTTCAACCCGTGGGCAGGCACTCACAAGCCGCTTCACAAGTCCGAAGTAGCTACTGGGCATAGGCTTGGCAGGCCATAGCCAGACTATTAGGTCCTTCATGGCTAGCTCGGCCGCCCTGTGCAGCTCGACCAGCTGTTTCAGCTGGCTGAAGGGCACCGGATGTTCTGGTCCGAGGTATTGAGACCAGAACAGCTTCTCCGTAGAACTCCCTTCTTCGGCTCGATAGAACTCGGCAGCATCCGATACGCTGCATGGAAAATCCGTAAACGCCCCTGGAGAGCTCCAAATTCGGGTAAGTAAAAGGAGCGTTTCCTTCACAGACTTGCTTTGCATAATGAAAGCCTTACCCGCCGCGATCTTCTTGGCCTCCTGGATTTCCTGGAGGGCGCTCTGGGCTTCGGCTCGGGCATCTCGTGCGCTCTGAAGGGCCTTCGCAAGTTCGGACCCTTGCGTCTTAGAATCACGCTCCAAGGACTCATACTTCTTAATGGCGTCCCGGAGCTCTTGCTGTACCTCGCTGACCCAGGCCTCGTGCTTCTTGCGCGCGGCGCGTTCCTTGGCCGCTTTGTCCTCGGCCTCGGCTAACGCCTTCTTGAGGGCTGCCACCTCGGTCGTGGCCCCTAATAAAGTTCATCACACTTTGGTCAGCACGAACCATTCATCCTTTCTAAAAATACACGCAGGTTACTGCATACCTTGGCTATTCTCCAGCTGCTTCTTCACGAGGCCGAGCTCTTCCTTGGCCCGCTCCAGGTTCTGCTTCAGTTCGGAGACCTCCGCAGTATGAGCGGGAGCAGCCAGCAGCGACGCCTACTTATTCACATAGACATCTTATGTTAGGCTCCTGCGACAATTATTTTGATCCTCCGTTCGGCTTTTTCTTTCCGAACACCGAACAGAGCATCAGGGGCTACTATCTACACTGTAGTATTCTTCCTACAATTACATTACTTGCCTCAAAGCCTGTTAGAAGGCTAGCGCAGGCGTCAGTCCACTTTTGGCGAACTGAACCTTCTCGATAACTGTACCCATAAGGGTACGGTGTTCATCCACAATGGAAGCGCCTCCAGCGCTTCCAGCAGATTATCCGGTGCCTCTGATTGGACAGAGGCCGCCGGCGGAACAGGCACACCTCCTCCTTTCGAGGAAGGCCGCAAGCCTGACTCCGGAGCCGTGTGGGTCCCTGGAATGGTATCCGGCTGGGGGCCGAATTGGACTTGTCCCCCATCACCAGTCCCCATGGGGCCTTTTTCCCCCATGTGTCCAGTCACCGAGGAGTTATCTTTTGGCACCAGCTCGACAGCCTCCGGAGCCTCTCCCTGACCTGGGAAGGTCCTTTGGGACACCACCTCTTCATTACCCTTGGCCAGGGGAGAGTGAGTGGGCGGCGGTGACACGCTGGCCATCTCCTTTGAATCTAGCGAACCTCTAGTTGAGGATCGCGGGGAGCTGTCACGGGCCGGACTGCAATGGCATAATTTAAACATATTAATATTACAAAGCGGAAAGACCAGACGTTGAGACGTGCATAGGGTTTTTGGTACTTACGATGCGGCCCGAGGCTTGGTTCAGGGGGGTCGCTCCGGACTGCTGTTGACATCCCATGCGGAGTTACCCGCGAGGGAGCCCTTCCCCCTCTTGGGCGCCTTCGCCTCCAGATTTGTGGAGGCCGCCCTTTTCTTCCTTCCCCCCTCAGGGGGGGAGTCGCTTGCTTCCTCCTCCTCGTCGTCGTCTTCGGTGGCCGAAGAGTGAATCTCGTCTTCGGACGTCACGTCCGAGGTACCTTTTCGGCGAGGGCCACTCCTGGCCCCCTTGGCCGTTTTCTTGGCCTTCTTCTCCGGCATCTCATAGGGAGCCGGAAACAACATCTTCGTCAGAAGTGGGAATTCTTTGTCTTCGGGCAGCGGAGCCGGACAGTTAATCCGTCCTGCTACCTCGATCCAGGCCTGACGAAATTGATGGGAAGGCTTAGACTCCTTCCTCAAAATATGCCAGTAAAGGGTATACCTTGAAAACATGGAAGAACTTACCGAATTCGCCTGGCGCTTTAAGCTAAGCCCGCGATCCTCGGTCGTGGGCGGTGGTGTCTCGCCGGCCTTGAAGAGCACTTTCCAGATGTCTTCGCGCGTTGTGCCGAAGAGCTCTAGTAGCATCTGGTGCTTGGCCGGGTCTAACTCCCACAAATAGCAAGTCCGGCGTTGGCACGGAAGGATCCGGCGAACGAGCATAACCTGGATCACGTTAACAAGCTTGATTTTCTTGGTTATCATGTTCTGGATGCACGTCTGGAGCCCAGTCAGCTCGTTCAAGGAACCCCAGGTTAGGCCCCTCTCTTGCCAGGAGGTGAGCCGCATCGGAACTCCGGATCGGAATTCGGGGGCCGCCGCCCAGTTGGTGTCGCGCGGCTCGGTGATGTAGAACTACCCCGACTGCCACCCCTTCACCGTCTCCGCAAAGGTGCCTCGGGCCAGGTGACATTGGGCATCTTGCCCACCATGGCGCCTCTGCACTCTGCTTGTTGGCCGCTCACCACCTTCGGCTTCACATTGAAGGTCTTTAGCCATAGGCCGAAGTGAGGTGGGATGCGGAGAAAGGCCTCGCAAACGACAATAAATGCCGAGATGTTGAGGATAAAGTTGGGGGCTAGATCATGGAAGTCTAGCCCGTAGTAAAACATCAGTCCGCGGACGAACGGGTGGAAAGGGAATCCCAGCCCGCGGACGAAATGTGTGAGAAACACAACCCTCTGATTGGGCTCTGGGGTAGGGACGTTCTGTCCCTTGGCCGGGAGTCGGTGAACGATCTCCTTGGCCAGGTATCCGGCCTCCCGGAGCTCCTTGATGTCCTTCTTCTTAACGGAGGAGGCCATCCACTTGCCTCCAGCTCCGGATCGGGACATGATTGGAGTGCTTTCTCGGACGGGGGAAGCTAGAACTTGGGCGCTGGAGCTCAAGGATGGAAGGGTAGAGAAAGAAAGAGGGCGTGGGTGAAGAAAGGGAACCCTTATCCCCTTATAAAGGCCATAAATATCAAGCGCCTCCCCACTCGCCTTAAACTCGCCTATTCCCAAGGGCCGTGTAAACGACACGGTTGGGTTACCCACGCCCGTATGGATGAGAATCCCGCAATAAAGGGACACGATCTCTGCTTTGACAAGACGTGCCAATGGCAACCGCGTCTCAAAACGTGGAGAGACAGACGAAAAACGGTTCAAAATTATGACCGGGAAGACGTGATGTCATGTTGTAAAAAGTTGTCAGCGGATTGGACTCGTGGAGTATTATATTCTCTCTCTGCGGTTGTGTGTGGTGTGTGTTACAGGTCCGGATACAACCGTTACATCTGGAGACTATTTTAGAGTTCGGAAAGGGGAACCCGCCTTGCAATACCAAAGACAAATCTGCGCGCCGGACTCCTCGTCATTGAAGCCAGGTTCAGGGGCTACTGAGGGAGTCCTAGACTAAGGGGTCCTCGGGCGTCTGGCCTGTTAACCATGGGCCGGAGTACTGATGGGCTGTGAAGATACGAAGACCGAAGACTGCACCCTTGTCCAGATAGGACTCTCCTTGGCATGGAAGGCAAGCTTGGCAACCGATTATGAAGATTCCTCCCTCTGTAACCGACCTCGTGTAACCCTAGATCTCTCCGGTGTCTATATAAACCGAAGAGCTTAGTCCGGATAGAGATAGACTCATTACCATAGTCATACAGGCTAGACTTCTAGGGTTTAGCCATTACGATCTCGTGGTAGATCAACTCTTGTAATACTCATATTCATCAAGATCAATCAAGCAGGAAGTAGGGTATTACCTCCATAGAGAGGGCCTGAACCTGGGTAAATATCGTGTCCCCTGTCTCCTGTTACCATCGACCTTAGACGCACAGTTTGGGACCCCCTACCCGAGATCTGCCGGTTTTGACACTGACAGTTGGCCAAACCAAATCGATAGTTCGAAGAGACTTGCAAAGATATCAAATCATGCATAAAAGAATTCAGAGGAGATTCAAATAATATTCATAGATAAGCTGATCATAAATCCACAATTCATCGGATCTCGACAAACACACCGCAAAAGAGTATTACATCAAATAGATCTCCAAGAACATTGAAGAGAACATGGTATTGAGAATCAAAGAGAGAGAAGAAGCCATCTAGCTACTAGCTATGGACCCGTAGGTCTGTGGTAAACTACTCACGCTTCATCGGAGAGGCAATGGTGTTGATGTAGAAGTCCTCCGTGATCGAATCCCCCTCTGGCAGGACACCAAAAAAGCCCCCTAGATGGGATCTCACAGGTACAAAAGGTTGCGGCAGTGGAAAAGTGGTTTCGTGGCTCCCCTGGAAGTTTTTGGGATATTTAAGAATATATAGGAGGAAGAAATAGGTCGGTGGAGTCATGAGGGCCCCACAAAGGTGGGGGCGTGCCCTACCCCCTGGGTGCGCCCTCCGACCTTGTGGCCACCTCGTGGCTTCCCTGACGTGCACTCCGAGCCCTCTGGATGTCTTCTGGTCCAAGACAAATTATCGTGAAAGTTTCATTCCGTTTGGACTCCGTTTGGTATTCCTTTTCTAAGAAACTCTAAAAGAATGAAAAAACAGGAACTGACACTGGGCTTTAGGTTAATAGGTTAGTCCCAAAAATCATATAAAATAGCATATTAATGCATATAAAACATCCAATACAGATAATATAATAGCGTGTAACAATCAAAAATTATAGATACGCTGGAGATGTATCAAGCATCCCCAAGCTTAATTCCTGCTCGTCCTCGAGTAGGTAAATGATAAAAATAGAATTATTGATGTGGAATGCTACCTAACATACTTATCAATGTAATTCTCCTTATTGTGGCATGAATGTTCAGATCCGTATGATCCAAAACAAAAGTTTAATATTGACATAAAAACAATAATACTTCAGGCATACTAACAAAATAGTTATGTCTTCTCAAAATAACATGGCCAAAGAAAGCTTATCCCTACAAAATCATATAGTCTGGCTATACTCCATCTTCATCACACAAAATATTCAAATCTTGCACAACCCCAATGACAAGCCAAGCAATAGTTTCATACTTTTGATGTTCTCAAACTTTTTCAACTTTCACGCAATACATGAGCGTGAGCCATGGACATAGCACTATAGGTGGAATAGAAGGTGGTTGTGGAGAAGACAAAAAGAAGGAGATAGTATCACATCAACTAGGCGTATCAACGGGATATGGAGATGCCCAGTAATAGATATCAATGTGAGTGAGTAGGGATTGCCATGCAACGGATGCACTAGAGCTATAAGTTTACGAAAGCTAAAATGGAAAACTAAGTGGGTGTGCATCCAACTTGCTTGCTCATGAAGACCTAGGGCATTTTGAGGAAGCCCGTTGTTGTAATATACAAGCCAAGTTCTATAATGAAAAATACCCACTAGTATATGAAAGTTACAATATAAGAGGCTCTCTATCATGAAGATCATGGTGCTACTTTGAAGCACAAGTGTGGCAAAAGGATAGTAACATTGTCCCTTCTCTCTTTTTCTCTCATTTTTTGGGCCTACTTTTTTTATTTGGCCTTTTCTCTCTCTCTTTTTTTATTTGCTCACATGGGACAATGCTCTAATAATGAAGATCATCACACTTTTATTTACTTACAACTAAATAATTACAACTTGATACTAGAACAAAATATGACTCTATGTGTATGCCTCCGGCGGTGTACCGGGATGTGCGATGAATCAAGAGTGACCTATATAAAAATGATGAACGGTGGCTTTGCCACAAATACGATGTCAACTACATGATCATGCAAAGCAATATGACAATGATGATGTGTGTCATAAAAAAGGAACGGTGGAAAGTTGCATGGCAATATATCTCGGAATGGCTATGGAAATGCCATAATAGGTAGGTATGGTGGCTGTTTTGAGGAAGGTATAAGGTGGGTGTATGATACTGGCGAAAGTTGCGCGGTACAAGAGATGCTAGCAATGGTGGAAAAAGGTGAGAGTGTGTATAATCCATGGACTCAACATTAGTCATAAAGAACTCACATACTTATTGCAAAAAAAATATTAGTCATCGAAACAAACTACTACGCGCATGGTCCTAGGGGGATAGATTGGTAGGAAATGACCATCGCTCGTCCCCGACCGCCACTCATATGGAAGACAATCAAAAAACATCTCATGCTCCAACTTCGTACATAACGGTGCACCATACGTGCATGCTACGGGACTCAAAAACTTTAACACAAGTATTTCTCAAATTCACAACTACTTACTAGCATGACTCTAATATCACCATCTTCATATCACAAAACAATCATAAGGAATTAAACTTCTCATAGTATTCAATGCACTTTATATGAAAGTTTTTATTATATCCCTCTTGGATACCCATCATATTAGGACTAATTTTATAACCAAAGAAAATTACCATCATGTTTCTAAAGAATCTCAAAATAATATAAGTGAAGTACGAGAGTTCATCAATTTCTATAAAATAAAACCACCGCCGTGCTCTAAAAGATATAAGTGAAGCACTAGAGCAAATTTGCCTAGCTCAAAAGATATAAGTGAAGCACATAGAGTATTCTAATAAATCATGATTCATGCGTGTCTCTCTCAAAAGGTGTGTACAACAAGGATGATTGTGGCAAACTAAAAATCAAAGACTCAAATCATACAAGACGCTCCAAGCAAAACACATATCATGTGGTGAATAAAAATATAGCCTCAAGTAAAGTTACCGATAGACGAAGACGAAAGAGGGGATGCCTTCCGGGGTATCCCCAAGCTTAGGTTCTTGATATCCTTGAATATTATCTTGGCGTGCCTTGGGCATCCCCAAGCTTAGGCTCTTGCCACTCCTTATTCCATAGTCCATCAAATCCTTACCCAAAACTTGAAAACTTCACAACACAAAACTCAACAGAAAATCTCATAAGCTCTGTTAGTATAAAAAAATAAATCACCACATTTGATACTATTTTTAACTCATTCTCTATTTATATTGGTGTAATATCTACTTTATTCCAACCTTTCCATGGTTCATACCCCCCGATACTAGCCATAGATGCATCAAAATAAGCAAACAACACGCGAAAAACAGAATCTGTCAAAAACAGAATAGTCTGTAGCAATCTGAATAGTTCGCATACTTCTGTAACTCCAAAAATCCTGAAAAATTAGGTCGACCTAAGAAATTTGTATATCAATCTACTGTAAAAAATTCAGAATTTTTCGACGCTCCTGTGATCTTTAAGAATTCTAGGACTGAGCGCATAAGTTTCTGTTTTTTCAGCAAGATCAAATCAACTATTACCGTAAGCTATCCCAAAGGTCTTACTTGGCACAAACACTAATTAAAACATAAAACCACATCTAACCAGAGACTAGATGAAATATTTATTGCAAAACAGAACCTAAAAAGCAAAAACAAAAATAAAGTTGGGTTGCCTCCCAACAAGCGCTATTGTTTAACGCCCTTAGCTAGGCATAGAAACACGAATAGATCTAAGTGTTATCATCTTTAGCTTTTATCTTTTTAATGAAATTATGCTCAAATCTGGGAGGCTCCTTGCGTTTCCCTTCATATTCAGAAATTTTTAGATCTCGAGCATCCAACCGCTTATTGCAAAGAGTGATCAACATATTCATGCGGTGAAGGTTTCCGCTAACATTTTTGAGAGGTTCAAGAGACTTTTGCAAAATTTTCGTTACTTCGCATAATTTCTCAAAAACTTGAGTCCCTTCTTGAGTATGTTGTAGTCCTTTTTGTGGGGGTAGTATTCCTACTATCCCTCTATAATCTCATACGCAATGCTAGATCAATTTCAATAAAATTCCCTTTTGTAGCGAAATCCAAGAGTTGCCTATGGGACAAGTTTAGCCCAACATAAAAATTATGAAGTCAAATCTTGAAATCTCCTTCTATAGTGCAATTATGATAGGACTCTATCATCCTATACCAAGCATCTTTTAAATTTTCTCCTTGTCTTTGTTTGAAGTGAAGAACTTCAAAGTCAGGAGACAAAGGACGAGAAAAAGGACTAGCCATAGGAGCTAAACGGGCATTTGAACACACGAGCACACAAGAAGCAAGCAGAGAAGACGAACGAAAGAGGGGCGAAGAAAAGGCAAATCTTTTTGAAAATCGTTTTAGAAGTAGGGGAGAGGAAATTGAGAGGTGAATGGCGAATAATGTAATGCGAGGGATGAGAGTATATGATGGCTACTTGGTATGTCTCGGCTTGGCGTAGATCTCCCCGGCAACGGCGCCAGAAATTCTTCTTGCTACCTCTTGAGCTTGTGTTGGTTTTTCCCTTAAAGAGGAAAGTGTGATGCAGCAAAATAGAGTAAGTATTTCCCTCAGCTTTTGAGAACCAAGGTATCAATCCAGTAGGAGACAACGCGCAAGCCACCGAATACCTGCACACAAAAACACCCACTTGCACCCAACGCGATAAAGGGGTTGTCAATCCCTTCACGGTTATTTGCAAAATGAGATCTGATATAGATGGATAAACGGTAAAGTAATATTTTTCATATTTTTTGGTTTATGGAACGGAAAGTAAAAGATTGCAAAGAAGGTAAATAGGAAACTAAACTTGTAGATCGGAAACTTATATGATGGAAAATAGACCCGGGGGCCATAGGTTTAACTAGAGGCTTCTTATTACGGTGGGTGAACAAATTACTGCCGAGCAATTGATAGAAAGCGCAAAGTTATGACGATATCTAAGGCAATGATCATGAATATAGGCATCACGTCCGTGTCAAGTAGACCGAAACGATTCCGCATCTACTACTATTACTCCACACATCGACCACTATCCAGCATGCATCTAGTGTTTTAAGTTCATAAAGAACGGAGTAACGCCTTAAGCAAGATGACATGATGTAGAGGAATTAACTCAAGCATTATGATGAAAACCCCATCTTTTTATCCTCGATGGCAACAATACAATACGTGTCGGTTCCCCTTCTGTCACTAGGATCGAGCACCGCAAGATTGAACCCAAAGCTAAGCACTTCTCCCATTGCAAGAAAAACCAATCTAGTTGGCCAAACCAAATCGATAGTTCGAAGAGACTTGCAAAGATATCAAATCATGCATAAAAGAATTCGGAGGAGATTCAAATAATATTCATAGATAAGCTGATCATAAATCCACAATTCATCGGATCTCGGCAATCACACTGCAAAAGAGTATTACATCGAATAGATCTCCAAGAACACCGAGGAGAACATGGTATTGAGAATCAAAGAGAGAGAAGAAGCCATCTAGCTACTAGCTATGGACCCGTAGGTCTGTGGTAAACTACTCGCGCTTCATCGAAGAGGCAATGGTGTTGATGTAGAAGCCCTCCGTGATCGAATCACCCTCCGGCAGGACGCCGGAAAAGGCCCCTAGATGGGATCTCACGGGTACAGAAGGTTGCAGCAGTGGAAAAGTGGTTTCGTGGCTCCCCCGAAAGTTTTTGGGATATTTGAGAATATATAGGCGGAAGAAATAGGTCGGTGGAGTCACGAGGGGCCCACAAGGGTGGGGGGCGTGCCCTACCCCCCTGGGCACGCCCTCCGACCTTGTGGCCACCTCATGGCTTCCCTGACGTGCACTCTGAGCCCTGTGGATGTCTTCTAGTACAAGAAAAATCATCGCGAAAGTTTCATTCCGTTTGGACTCCGTTTGGTATTCCTTTTCTGCGAAACTCTAAAACAAGGGAAAAAAACAGGAGCTGGCATTGGGCTCTAGGTTAATAGGTTAGTCCCAAAAATCATATAAAATAGCATATTAATGCATATAAAACATCCAAAACAGATAATATAATAGCATGGAACAACCAAAAATTTTAGATACGTTGGAGACGTATCAGGCTTCACCTAAGCACCGCAAAACTATGACCGGGGGTGTAAACTATGGAGGGGCGCCGCACATGGCTAACGATTGTTGTTGTGTGTTCTAGGCGCCCCTCCCCACGTATATAAAGTTGGAGGGGGAGGGGAACAACTAGGGTGCACCCCAAGTAGGAGGAACCCTACTTGGGGTCCTCCCCCAATTCGGCCTCCCCCCGTTCCTTATTTCCGGAGGGGGAAAAAGGGAAGAGGAAGGAGAGAAGGAAAGGGGGGGGGCGAACCCCCTCTGTCCCTTCTCCAATTCTGCCTCCTTCCTTGGGGGGGCACCCCTTGTGGGCTGGTGTGCTCCCCTCCTATGGCCCGTATGGCCCATATCTTTCCCCCGGGGGTTCCGGTAACCCTCCGGTACTCCGATAAATACCCGATATGTTTCGGCACACTTCCGGTGTCCGAATACTATCATCCTACATATCAATCTTTACCTCTCGACCATTTCAAGACTCCTCGTCATGTCTGTGTTCTCAGTCGGACTCCGAAGAACATTCGGTCACCAAATCACATAACTCATATAAGACTAAATCGTCATCAAACGTTAAGCGTGCGGACCCTACGGGTTCGAGAACTATGTAGACATGACCAAGACACTTCCCCGGTCAATAACCAATAGCGGAACCTGGATGTTCATATTGGTCCTACATATTCTACAAAGATCTTTATCGGTCGAACCGTTATGACAACATACGTTATTCCCTTTGTCATCGGTATGTTACTTGCCCGAGATTCGATCGTTGGTATCCACATACCTAGTTCAATCTCATTACCGGCAAGTCTCTTTAATCGTTCCGTAATACATCATCCTACAAATAACTCATTAGTCACTTTGCTTGCAAGGCTTCTTATGATGTGCATTACTAAGAGGGCCCACAGATACCTCTCCGATACTCGGAGTGACAAATCCTAATCTCGATCTATGCCAACCCAACAAACACCTTCGGAGATACCTGTAGAGCATCTTTATAATCACTTAGTTACGTTGTGATGTTTGATAGCACATAAGGTATTCCTCCGGTATCCGAGAGTTGCATAATCTCATAGTCGAAGGAATATGTATTTGACATGAAGAAAGCAATAGCAATAAAACTGAACGATCAATATGCTAAGCTAACAGATGGGTCATGTCCATCACATCATTCTCCTAATGATGTGATTCCATTCATCAAATGACAACACATGTCTATGGTTAGGAAACTTAACCATCTTTGATTAACGAGCTAGTCTAGTAGAGGCTTACTAGGGACACGGTGTTTTGTCTATGTATTCACACATGTATCAAGTTTCCGGTTAATACAATTTTAGCATGAATAATAAACATTTATCATGAATAAGGAAATATAAAATAATAACTTTATTATTGCCTCTAGGGCATATTTCCTTCAGTCTCCCACTTGCACTAGAGTCAATAATCTAGATTACATTGTAATGATTCTAACACCCATGGAGTCTTGGTGCTGATCATGTTTTGCTCATGTAAGAGGCTTAGTCAACGGGTCTGCTACATTCAGATTCGTATGTATTTTGCAAATCTCTATGTCTCCCTCCTTGACTTGATCACAGATGGATTTGAAGCGTCTCTTGATGTGTTTGGTTCTTTTGTGAAATCTGGATTCCTTCGCCAAGGCAATTGCTCCAGTATCATCACAAAAGATTTTCATTGGACCCGATGCAGTAGGTATTACACCTAGATCGGATATGAACTCCTTCATCCAGACTCCTTCATTTGCTGCTTCTGAAGCATCTATGTACTCTACTTCACACGTAGATCCTGCCACGACGCTCTACTTGGAACTGCACCAACTGACAGCTCCACCATTCAATATAAATACGTATCCCGTTTGTGACTTAGAGTCATCTGGATCAGTATCAAAGCTAGCATCGACGTAACCATTTACGACGAACTCTTTGTCACCTCCATAAACGAGAAACATATCCTTAGTCCTTTTTAGGTACTTCAGGATCTTCTTGACCGCTATCCAGTGATCCACTCCTGGATTACTTTGGTACCTCCCTACTAAACTTATAGCAAGGCACACATCACGTCTGGTACAAAGCATAGAATACATGATAGAACCTATGGTTGAGGCATAGGGAATGACTTTCATTCTCTCTCTATCTTCTGCAGTGGTCGGGCATTGAGTCTGACTCAACTTCACACGTTGTAGCACAGGCAAGAACCCTTTCTTTGACTGATCCATTTTGAACTTCTTCAAAACTTTATCCAGGTATGTGCTTTGTGAAAGTCCTAGTAAGCGTCTTGATCTATCTCTATAGATCTTGATGCCCAATATATAAGCAGCTTCACCAAGGTCTTTCATTGAAAAACTCTTATTCAAATATCCTTTTATGCTATCCAGAAATTCTACATCATTTCCAATCAACAATATGTCATCCGCATATAATATTAGAAATACTACAGAGCTCCCACTCACTTTCTTGTAAATACATGCTTCTCCAAAAATCTGTATAAAACCATGTGCTTTGACCACCTCATCAAAGCGTATATTCCAACTCCGAGATGCTTGCACCAGTCCATAGATGGATCGCTGGAGCTTGCACACTTTGTTAGCACCTTTAGGATCGACAAAACCTTCTGGTTGCATCATATAAAAGTCTTCTTTATGAAATCCATTAAGGAATGCAGTTTTGACGTCCATTTTCCAGATTTCATAATCATAAAATGCAGCAATTGCTAACATGATTCAGACAGACTTAAGCATCGCTACGGGTGAGAAAGTCTCATCGTAGTCAACTCCTTGAACTTGTCAAAACCTTTCGTGACAAGTCGAGCTTTGTAGACAGTAATACTACCATCAGCGCCAGCCTTCTTCTTTAAGATCCATTTATTCTCTATGGCTCGCCAATCATCGGGCAAGTCAACAAAAAAGTCCACACTTTGTTCTCATACATGGATCCTATCTCAGATTTCATGGCCTCAAGCCATTTATCCAAATCTGGGCTCATCATAGTTTCTTCATAGTTCGTAGGTTCGTGATGGTATAGTAACATGACTTCCAGAACAGGATTACCGTACCACTCTGGTGCGGATCGTGCTCTATTTGACCTACGAGGTTCAGTAGTAAATTGATCTGAAGTTTCATGATAATTATCATTAGCTTCCTCTCTAGTTGGTGTAGGCATCATGGGAACGTTTTTCTGTGATGAACTACTTTCCAATTCAAGAGAAGGTACAATTACCTCATCAAGTTCTACTTTCCTCCCACTTATTTCTTTCGAGAGAAACTCGTTCTCTAAAAAGTTTCCATTCTTGGCAACAAAAATCTTGCCTTCGGATTTGTGGTAGAAGGTGTACCCAATTGTTTCCTTAGGGTATCCTATGAAGACGCACTTCTCCGATTTGGGTTCGATCTTATCAAGCTGAAGCCTTTTGACATAAGTGTCAACCCCAAACTTTAAGAAACGACAGCTTAGGTTTCTTGCCAAACCATAGTACATATGGTGTCATCTCAACGAATTTAGACGGTGCCCTATTTAACGTGAATGTAGTTGTATCTAATGCATAATCGCAAAACGATAGTGGTAAATCGGTAAGAGACATCATAGATCGCACCATATCTAATAAAGTACGGTTACGACGTTCGGACACACCATTACACTGTGGTGTTCTAGGTGGCGTGAGTTGTGAAACTATTCCACATTGTTTTAAATGAAGGCCAAACTCGTAACTCAAATATTCACCTCCAGATCAGATCGTAAAAACTTTATTTTCTTGTTACGATGATTCTCCACTTCACTCTGAAATTCTTTGAACTTTTCAAATGTTTCAGACTTGTGTTTCGTGAAGTAGATATACCCATATCTTCTCAAATCATCTGTGAAGGTCAGAAAATAACGGTACCCACCGTGAGCTTCAACACTCATCAGACCGCATACATTGGTATGTATTATTTCCAATAAGTCATTAGCTCGCTCCATTGTTCCGGAGAATGGTTCGCAAGTATCAACTGATTCATAATCAAGTGATTCCGAAAGCCCATCTGCATGGAGTTCAACAAAAATAGACCACTCTTCAAGGGTGCATGACCATAAAAGATATTACTCATATAAATAGAACAACCATTATTCTCTGATTTAAATGAATAATCGTCTCGCACTAAACAAGATCCAGATATAATGTTCATGCTCAACGGTGGCACCAAATAACAATTATTAAGGTCTAAAACTAATCCCGAAGGTAGATGTAGAGGTAGCGTGCCGACGGCGATCACATCGACCTTGGAACCATTCCCGACGCGCATCGTCACCTCATCCTTAGCCAATCTTCGTTTAATCCGTAGCCCCTGTTTCGATATACAAATATGAGCAACCGAACCAGTATCAAATACCGAGGCTCTACTATGAGCATTAGTAAGGTACACATCAATAACATGTATATCAAATATACCTTTGTTCACTTTGCCATCCTTCTTATCCACCAAATACTTGGGGCAGTTCCACTTCCAGTGACCAGTCCCTTTGCAGTAGAAGCACTCAGTTTCAGGCTTTCCCGGGAGTGGCAACTTGCTTGCCATTCTTCTTGAAGTTCCCCTTCTTTCCCTTGCCCTTTTTCTTGAAACTAGTGGTCTTGTTAACCATCTACACTTGATGCTCCTTCTTGATTTCTACCTCTGCAGCTTTGAGCATTGCGAAGATCTCGGGAATTGTCCTATCCATCCCCTGCATATTATAGTTCATCACGAAGCCTTTGTAGCTTGGTGGCAGTGATTGAAGAACTCTGTCAATAACACTATCATCTGGAAGATTAACTCCCAGCTGAGTCAAGTGATTATGATACCCAGACATTTTGAGTATGTGTTCACTAACAGAACTATTCTCCTCCATCTTGTAGCTATAGAACTTATTGGAGACTTCATATCTCTCAACTCGGGCATTTGCTTGAAATATTAACTTCAACTCCTGGAACATCTCATATGGTCCATGACCTTCAAAATGTCTTTGAAGTCCCGATTCTAAGATGTAAAGCATGGCACACTGAAGTATCAAGTAGTCATCAGATCGAGCTTGCCAGACATTCATAAGATCAGCATCTACTCCTGTAGCAGGCCTTTCACCTTGCGGTGCATCAAGGACATAATTCTTCTGTGCAGCAATGAGGATAATCCTCAAGTTACGGACTCAGTCCGTGTAGTTGCTACCATAATCTTTCAACTTAGCTTTCTCTAGGAACGCACTAAATTCAAGGGAACGGTAGCACGGGCCATTGATCTACAACATAGATATGCAAAAACTATCAGGACTAAGTTCATGATAAATTAAGTTCAATTAATCAAATTACTTAAGAACTCCCGATGCGGCTTGAAGCTACGTCAGTATTTCCCCAAAGAGGAAGGGATGATGTAGCATAGCAGCAGTAGGTATTTCCCTCAGTTATGAGACCAAGGATATCGAACCAGTAGGAGAACCAAGCAACACAACGTAAACAACACATGTACACAAATAACAACCACTCGCAACCCGACGTGTTATAGGGGTTGTCAATCCCTTTCGGGTAACGGCGCCAGAAATTGGCATGTGGACAAGAGAAAGTTGTAATAGATTGATAGATAGAATGCCAAATAATAATAAATAATCATAAAATGCAGCGAGGTATTTTTGTATTTTTGGTTTAATAGATCTGAAAATAAAAGCAAAGGAAAATGGATCGCAAAGGCAAATAATATGAGAAAGAGACCCAGGGGCCGTAGGTTTCACTAGTGGCTTCTCTCGAGAAAAATAGCAAACGGTGGGTAAACAAATTACTGTTGGGCAATTGATAGAACTTAAAATAATCATGACGATATCCAGGCAATGATTAATACATAGGCATCATGTCCAAGATTAGTATACCGACTCCTGCCTGCATCTACTAGTATTACTCCACACATCGACCGCTATCCAGCATGCATCTAGCGTATTAAGTTCATGGAGAAACGGAGTAATGCAATAAGAACGATGACATGATGTAGACAAGATCTATCTATGTAGAGATAGACCCCATCGTTTTATCCTTAGTAGCAACGATACATATGTGTCGGTTCCCCTTCTGTCACTGGGATCAAGCACCGTAAGATCGAACCCACTACAAAGCACCTCTTCCCATTGCAAGATAAATAGATCAAGTTGGCCAAACAAACCCAAATATCGGAGAATAAATACGAGGCTATAAGAAATCATGCATATAAGAGATCAAAGAAACTCAAATAACTTTCATGGATATAAAATGATAGATCTGATCATAAACTCAAAGTTCATCCGATCCCAACAAACACACCGCAAAAAGAGTTACATCATATGGATCTCCAAGAGACCATTGTATTGAGAATTCAGCGAGAGATAGGAAGCCATCTAGCTACTAACTACGGACCCAAAGGTCTACAAAGAACTACTCAAGCATCACCGGAGAGGCACCAATGGAAGTGGTGAACCCCTCCGTGATGGTGTCTAGATTGGATCTAGTGGTTCTGGACTCTACGGCGGCTGGAATTGATTTTCATCGACTCCCCTAGGGTTTCTGGAATATTGGGGTAATTATAGAGCAAAGAGGCGGTCTGGGGGGCACCCGAGGTGGGCACAACCCACCAGGGCGCGCCTGGGCCTCCTGGCGTGCCCTGGTGGGTTGTGCCCACCTCGGGTGCCCCCCAGACTGCCTCTTTGCTCTATAAATACCCTACCCTCGGAGCACCCCCAGGTGCAGCCTTGGCCCATTAGGTGTCTTCTGGTCCATAAAAAATCTCCGTGAAGTTTCGTTGCATTTGGACTCCGTTTGGTATTGATTTCCTGTGATGTAAAAAACATGCAGAAAACGTCAACTGGCACTTGGCACTATGTCACTTGGTTAGTACCAAAAAATGATATAAAATGACTATAAAATGATTATAAAACATCCCAGATTGATAGTATAACAACATGGAACAATCAAAAATTATAGATACGTTGGAGACGTATCAAGCATCCCCAAGCTTAACTCCTCCTCGTCCTCGAGTAGGTAAGTGATAAAAACAGACTTTTTGATGTGGAATGCTGCCTAACATGTCATATCATATTCTTTTCTTTATAGCATGGACATTTGGACTTTTATGTGATTCAAAGAAATAGTCTAGATTTGACATGATAACTTAAATACTCAAGCATATCAACAAGCAACCAAGTCTTTCAAATATCAATGCTAAAATAAGTTATCCCTAGCCCATCATGCTCAAACATTGATCCATTCATGAAACACACTCGCATATTAACTACACCCAATACTCAAGTACGATCATATTGCCTCCTAGTTGGTGCTTTTATAAGAGAAGATGGAGACTCAAATTCAAAACAAAATTTGCATAAAGTAAAAGAAAGGCCCTTTGCAGAGGGAAGTAGGGATTTGTAGAGGTGCCAGAGCTCAAAGCAAAAATTGAGAGATAAAAACATTTTGGGAGGTGTGTCTTTCCCACCAATGAAAACGAACTAGAGTTCCCAACAGTTTCCATGCTAAATATATCATAGGCAGTTCCCAAACAAAAATTAAAGTTTATTCCTTTTTTAACCATACTTTCACTTTCCATGGCTAGCTGTATCCACGGTTGCCCTCCATATCAACACTTTCCAAGGAATTTATTTTTTGACAACATAAAGTAAATTCATTTTTCATTTGGGGACTGGGCATCCCTAATACCTTTGCCTTACTCTTGTGCAATGACAAGCGAATAGACACTCATCGTGAGAATAACACATCTAGCATGGAAAATATTAGCGACCCCTCACTGCTCCACGAACGGTACGAACACACAAAAAGAGAAGTTTATTTTCAAAATTAGAGATGGCACATAAAAATTCGCTTAGAACGGCAAAATAATACCTCATATAGGTAGATATAGTGGACTCATGTGGCAAAACTGGTTTAAAGGTTTTTGGATGCACAAGTAGAGATCATACTTAGTGCAATATGAAGGCTAGCAAAAGATTGAGAAGCGACCAACCAAGAAACGAATAATCTCATAAGTGAGCATTAAGCATAATTAACACCGAATAATGCACCACAAGTAGGATATAATTTCATTGCATAATTATTGACTTTCGTGCTTGCATAGGGAATCACAAATCTTAACACCAATATTCTTACTAAAGCATAATTACTCATCAATATAACTCACATATCACATCATCATATCTCAAAACTATTACTAAGAATCAAGTTTATTTTGTCCAATGATCTTCATGAAAGTTTTTATTATATCCTTCTTGGATATCTATCACTTTGGAACTAATTTTCATATGTTGCATTTTGAAAAGCTCAAACAAATATAAGTGAAGATCATGAGCATAATATTTCTTTCTCTCAAATTAATTTAAGTGAAGTAAGAGAGAGTTTCTTGAAAATTTTACTAACTCTCAAATAAATATAAGTGAAGCAAGAGAGCATTTATTCAAAAATACTAAAGCACACCGTGCTCAAAAAGATATAAGTGAAGCACTAGAGCAAGTCCATAGCTGATAAAAAATTTAAGTGAAGCATAGAGAGCAATTCTAACAAGTCATGACATAATTTTGGCTCTCTCAAATAGGTGTGTCCAGCAAGGAATCAAGACTTAAAACACAAAATAAAACAAGCAAAGACTCATATCATACAAGAAGCTCCAAGCAAAACATATAGTATGTGACGAATAAAAATATAGCTTCGAGTAAAATACCGATGGTCGTTAGAAGAAAGAGGGGATGCCACTCGGGGCATCCCCAAGCTTAGTTGCTTGCTCTCTTTTGGATAATAGCTTGGGATGCCGGGGCATCCCTAAGCTTAGGCTCTTCTTACTCCTTATTCCTTCATCCATCGTAAGATAATCCAAAACTTGAAAACTTCAATCACATAAAACTCAACAAAACCTTCGTGAGATCCGTTAGTACAAGAAAATAAATCACTACTATAAGTACTGTTGCAACCTATTCATATTTTATTCTTGCATTATATCTACTATGTTACAACTTTTTTTATGGCAAAAACTCATCAAAGAAAACCATAGAGCCATCAAAATAAGCACACAACGCAAAGAAAACATAATCTGTCAAAAACAGAACAGTCTATAGCAATCTGAATTGTTCGAATACTTCTGAAACTCCAAAAATTTCAAAAAATTAGGACGACCTAAGAAATTTGTATATAAATCTACTGCAAAAACAATTGGTATTTTATCACGCTCTGGTTAAAAATAAGAATTGTTTTCGTGGGCGCAAAAGTTTCTGTTTTCAGCAAGATCAAACAACTATCACCCAAGAAGATCGTAAGGGCTTTACTTGGCACAAATACTAATTAAAACACAAAAAACACAATCATAACAGTAGCATAATTGTGCAACCACTAGAAAGCAAAAAGCAAAAACAAATTTTATTCATTGGGTTGCCTCCCAACAAGCACTATAGTTATACGCCCTTAGCTAGGTATAAAGCAAGGATCTAAGTTTTGTCATCTTTGTTTCGAGATCCATAAGATGCTCTCATGATTGATTCATATGGTGGCCTAATTCTTGTTCTAGGGAAGTGTTCCATACCCTTCCTCAAAGGAAATTGGAACTTAATATTGCCTTCTTTCATATCAATCACGGCACCAATAGTGCGTAAAAACGGTCTACCAAGAATAATTGGACAAGACGGACTGCAAATCAATATCAAGAACGATAAAATCTATGGGCACATAATTCCTATTTGCAGGAATAAGAACATCATTAATTCTTCCCATAGGCTTTTTAGTAGTAGAATCCGCCAAGTGCAAATTTAAAGAGTATTCTTCAAGATCGACAAGACCAAGCACATCACATAAAGATTTCAGAATTGTAGAAGCACTAGCACCCAAGTCACACAAAGCAAAACACTCATAATTTTTAATCTTGACTTTGATAGTAGGTTCCCATTCATCATGCAATTTTTTAGGAATTGAAACTTCTAATTCCAACTTTTCTTCAAAAGCTTTCATCATAGCGTCAACAATATGTTTAGTAAAAGCTTTATTTTGTTCATAAGCATGGGGCGAATTTATCATGGATTGCAACAAAGAAATACAAGCAATCAAAGATCAACTATCATATTTAAAGTCTTTGTAATCCAAAAGAGTGGGCACATCACTACGTAAAGTCTTGACCTCTTCAAACCCACTTTTATCAATTTTCTCAACAAGATTTTCACCCTCCGAATTATCGGGACACCTTCTAACTAAAGTTGACTCTTCTCCAGTCACTTTTTCATCAATCTTAACTTTACTAAACAAGGAATCAATAGAAGAAACACCAATCATTTTAAGATCTTCATCACTTTTGCGAAAGTAATCACTAGAAAACGCTTTTTCTAAAAATTCTCTTTTAGCTCTAAGCATAGCGGTTCTTTTCTTACTTTCATACATAGAAACATAAAGAGCTTTAATTGATTCATCAACCTTAGGCACACAAATTTTCATCTTGAGATTTTCCACATCATGAGAAATTCTATCAACACTTCTAGACAAATCATCAGTCTTATTCAACTTTTCTTCTATGGTAGTGTTGAAAACTTTTTGCATGTTGATAAGTTATTTAATATTATTCTCAAGATCATAGGTATTCCTATTATTATTATTATTATTATTATTATAAGATTGATTTCCATAGAAATTCCCATAATTATTAGAGGAATTACTAGGAAAAGGCCTAGGATTAAAATTACCTCTATAAGCATTGTTGTTGAAATTATTTTGAGAGATAAAATTCACATCTACGGCATCACTATTTTGCTCAATCAAAGTAGACAAAGGCATATCATTGAAATTAATAGGAGCACTTTTACTAGCAACCAATTTCATAAGAGCACCAACTTTTTCACTCAAAGAAGAAATTTCTTCAACCGAATTAATTTTTTTACTAGTAGGAGCTCTTTCGGTATGCCATTGCGAATAATTTGCCATAACATTATCAAGAAATTTGGTGGCTTCACCCAAAGTAATTTCCATAAAAGTACCACCCGCGGTGGATTCTAAAAGATTACTAGAAACAAAATTCAACCCCGCATAAATTTTTTGTATTATCATCCAAAGATTTAACCCATGAGTTGGGCAATTCCTTAGCATCATTTTCATCCTTTCCCAAGATTGTGCAACATGCTCATGTTCAAGTTTGCGGGAGGAAATACTTAGTGATAAAAGCATCTTTGCACTTATTCCAAGAATCGATACTATTGCAAGGCAAAGAAGAGATCCAAATTTGGCGGGATTGAAATTCATGATCTGGGTTCTAAGGGAAATAATTTTGTAGGAGGAAATACTTAGTGATAAAAGCATCTTTGCACTTATTCCAAGAATCGATACTATTGCGAGGCAAAGAAGAGATCCAAATTTTTTTGGAATCACGCAAAGAAAACGGAAATAATTTCATCTTCACAACATCATCGTTGACATCTTTTTTATTTTGCATATCACATAATTCCATGAAGGTATTAAGATGGGACGCGGCATCCTCATTAGGAGTACCGGAAAATTGATCTTTCATAACAAGATTCAGCAAAGCAATATTAATATCACAAGACTCTGCATTAGTGGCGAGAGGAGCAATCGGAGTGCCAATAAAATCATTGTTGTTGGTATTTGAGAAATCACATAACTTGGTGTTCTCTTGAGTCATGATGACTACGCAACAAGATTGCACTCAAAAACAAATCCGGCAATAAAACGGCGAACGAAAAACAGGGGCGAATAAAACGGAATTTTTTTTGTGGAGTGGGGGAGAGGATAACGAGAGGCAAATGGAAAATAATGTAAATTGCGAGGAGATGAGATTTGGGATTAGGAACCTGGTATATGTTGAAGATCTTCCCCGGCAAACGTGCCATAAATTCCTTTTGATGCGGCTTGAAGCTACGTCTGTATTTCCCCAAAGAGGAAGTGATGATGCAACACAGTAGCGGTAGGTATTTCCCTCAGTTATGAGACCAAGGTTATCGAACCAGTAGGAGAACCAAGCAACACAACGTAAACAACACCTGCACACAAATAACAACCACTCGCAGCCCGATGTGTTAAAGGGGTTGTCAATCCCTTTCGGGTAACGGTGCCACAAATTGGCACGTGGATGGGAGAAAGTTGTAATAGATTGATAGAACGAACACCAAATAAAATAAATAATACAAAAATGCAGCGAGGTATTTTTGTATTTTTGGTTTAATAGATCTGAAAATAAAATAAAGGAAAATAGATCACTGATGTCGCTTGAAGCTACATCGGTATTTCCCCAAAGAGGAAGGGATGATGCAACACAGCGGCGGTAGATATTTCCCTCAGATATGAAACCAAGGTTATCGAACCAGTAGGAGAACCAAGCAACACAACGTAAACAGCCCCTGCACACAAATAACAACACCTCGCAACCCGACGTGTTAAAGGGGTTGTCAATCCCTTTCGGGGTACGGCGCCAGAAATGATGCGTGGACGGGATAAAATTGTAATAGATTGAATAAATAGATCGCAAATAAAATAAAGTGCAGCAAAGTATTTTTGTATTTTTGGTTTAATAGATCTGAAAATAAATGCAAGAGAAAAGTAGATCGCAAAGGCAAATATATGAGAACAAACACCCGGGGGCCGTAGGTTTCACTAGTGGCTTCTCTCGAGAAAAATAGCAAACGGTGGGTGAACAAATTACTATTGGGCAATTGACAGAACTTCGAATAATCATGACGCTATCCAGGCAATGATCATTATATAGGCATCACGTCCAAGATTAGTAGACCGACTCCTACCTGGATCTACTACTATTACTCCACACACCGACCGCTATCCAGCATGCATCTAGTGTATTTAGTTCATGGAAAAACGGAGTAATGAAATAAGAACGATGACATGATGTAGACAAGATCTATCTATGTAGAGATAGACCCCATCGTTTTATCCTTAGTAGCAACGATACATACGTGTCGTTTCCCCTTCTGTCACTGGGATCAAGCACCGTAAGCTCGAACCCACTACAAAGCACCTCTTCCCATTGCAAGATAAATGGATCAAGTTGGCCAAACAAAACCCAAATATCAGAGAATAAATAGGAGGCTATAAGCAATCATGCATATAAGAGATCAAAGAAACTCAAATAACTTTCATGGATATAAAAAGATAGATCTGATCATAAACTCAAAGGTCATCGATCGCAACAAACACACCGCAAAAGAGTTACAACATATGGATCTCCAAGAGACCATTGTATTGAGAATTCAGCGAGAGAGAGGAAGCCATCTAGCTACTAACTACGGACCCGAAGGTCTACAAAGAACTACTCACGCATCATCGAAGAGGCACCAATGGAAGTGGTGAACCCCATCCGAGATGGTGTCTAGATTGGATCTGGTGGTTCTGGACTCTGCGGCGGCTGGATGAATATTTCGTCGACTCCCCTAGGGTTTATGGAATATGGGGGTATTTTTAGAGCAAAGAGGTGGTCCGGGGGCACCCGAGGTGGGTACAACCCACCAGGGCGCGCCTGGGCCTCCTTGGTTATGGAAAGATTAGATGCTATTGAAAACAACATGCTTACTGAAGAGCATATTGAAAATTTGGATAAAAAGATGCACAATCTTGCCGCTAAAATTGGGTCAAAGACGGGAGAAGTTTTTAAGTTGTTAAAAGAAAAGGGAACCGTAATGCACGAAAGAATTGAAGGAAGTCTGCCTCGGATTGATAAACTGGAAGAAATCTTTACTAATTTGAGCACGGCTTTTGCTGCCGCTAAGACTATTGAAAAAATTCCCGTAAAAATTGGTAAGACCCAAGTTACCAAGAATAAGGGTGCAACTTCTAGTAATAATAATGGAGATCTTAAGATGATTAGCATTCACTCGGATTTTGTTGAAGTTATTGGGGATTCCTTCGGAAAAATGAATTATTTAAAGTTGTCCCTAGAAGTATTATTATTGAAAATCTTTATGCTAAATCTATTAAGGATCCTAAGTGTTTGATTGAGGAGTTGGACAAAGGTGACAAAACTTAGATCCTTGCTTTATGCCTAGCTAAAGGCGTAAAACTATAGCGCTTGTTGGGAGGCAACCCAATGAATAAAATTTATTTTTTCTTTTTGCTTTCTGTTCTTGAGTGTTTTCACAATTATGCTACAGTTATGATTGTGTTTTTTGTGCTTTAATTAGTGTTTGTGCCAAGTAAAGCCTTTAGGATCTTCTTGGGTGATAGTTGTTTGATCTTGCTGAAAACAGAAACTTTTGCGCTCACAAAAAAATTCTTATTTTTAACCAGAGCGTGATAAAATACTAATTTTTCTGCAGTAGATTATATACATATTACCCAGGTCGTCCTAATTTTTCAGAATTTTTAGAGTTCCAGAAGTATTCGAACAAATCATATTGCTACAGACTGTTCTGTTTTGACAGATGCTGTTTTCTTTGCGTTGTGTGCTTATTTTGATGGCTCTATGGTTTTCTTTGATGAGTTTTTGCCATAGAAAGTTGGAATATAGTAGATATAATGCAAAAATAAAATATGAATTGGTTTGATACAGTACTTATAATAGTGATTTAGATTTCATACACTAACGGATCTCACGAAGGTTTTGTTGAGTTTTTTGTGATTGAAGTTTTCAACTTTTAGGTTATGTTATGATGGATGAAGGAATAAGGAGTAAGAAGAGCCTAAGCTTGGGGATGCCCCGACATCCCAAGCTATTATCCAAAAATGAGCAAACAACTAAGCTTGGGGATGCCCCCGAGTGGCATCCCCTCTTTCTTCTAACGACCATCGGTATTATACTCGAAGCTATATTTTTATTCGTCACATAATATGTGTTTTTGCTTGGAGTGTCTTGTATGATATGAGTCTTTGCTTGTTTTATTTTGTGTTTTAAGTCTTGATTCCTTGCTGGACACACCTATTTGAGAGAGCCAAAATTATGTCATGACTTGTTAGAATTGCTCTCTATGCTTCACTTAAATCTTTTATGAGCTATGGACTTGCTCTAGTGCTTCACTTATATCTTTTTTAGGACGGTGTGCTTTAGTATTTTTGAAGAAATGCTCTCTTGCTTCACTTAGATTTATTTGAGATTTATTTGAAAGCAACATATGAAAATTAGTTCCAAAGTGATAGATATCCAAGAAGGATATAGTAAAAACTTTCATGAAGATCATTGGACAAAATAATCTTGATTCTTAGTAATAGTTTTGAGATATGAAGATGTGATACGTGAGTTATGTTGATGAGTAATTATGCTTTAGTAAGAATAATTGTGTTAAGGTTTGTGATTCCCTATGCAAGCACAAAAGTCAATAATTATGCAATGAAATTATATCCTACTTGTGGTGCATTATTTGGTGTTAATTATGCTTAATGCTCACTTGTGAGATTATTCATTTCTTGGTTGGTCGCTTCTCAATCTTTTGCTAGCCTTCATTTTTCACTAAGTATGATCTCTACTTGTGCATCCAAAAACCTTTAAACCAGTTTTGCCACATGAGTCCACTATATCTACCTATATGCGGTATTCTTTTGCTGTTCTAAGCAAATTTGTATGTGCCATCTCTAATTTTCAAAATAAACTTATCTTTTGTGTGTTCGTTCCGCTCGCAGAGCGGTGAGGGGTGGCTAATATTTTCCATGCTAGATGTGTTATTTTCATGATGAGTGTTTATTCACTTGTCATTGCACGAGAGTAAAGCAAAGGTATTAGGGATGTCCAGTCTCAAAATGAAAAATGAATTTACTTTATGTTGTCAAATAATAAATTCCTTGGAAAGTGTTGGTATGGAGGGCAACCGTGGATATGGCTAACCATGGAAAGTGAAAGTATGGTTGAAAAAGGAATAAACTTTATTTTCTGTTTGGGAACCGCCTATGATATATCTAGCATGGAAAGTGTTGGGAACTCTAAGTCGTTTTCGTTGGTGGGAAGGATACACCTCCCAAAATGTTTTTATCTCTAAATTTTTCGCTTTGAGCTCTGGCACCTCTACAAATCCCTACTTCCCTCTGCGAAGGGCCTTTCTTTTACTTATGCAATTTTTATTTTTGAATTTGAGTCTCCATCTTCTCTTATAAAATCACCACCTAGGAGGCAATATGATCATACTTGAGTATTGGGTGTAGTTAATATGCAAGTGTGTTTCATGAATGGATCAATGGTTGAGCATGATGGGCTAGGGATAACTTATTTTAGCGTTGATATTTTGAAAGACATTGTTGCTTGTTGATATGCTTGAGTATTTAAATTATGATGTCAAAACTAGACTATTGCTTTGAATCACATAAAAGTCCAAATGTCCATGCTATAAAGAAAAGATTATGATATGACATGATAGGCAGCATTCCACATCAAAAATTCTGTTTTTATCACTTACCTACTCGAGTACGAGTAGGAGTTAAGCTTGGGGATGCTGATACGTCTCTAATGTATCTATAATTTTTGATTGTTCCATGTTGTTATATTATCAATCTTGGATGTTTTATAATCATTTTATAGTCATTTTATATCATTTTTTGGTACTAACCTATTGACATAGTGCCAAAGTGCCAGTTGTTGTTTTCTGCATGTTTTTTACATCCCAGGAAATCAATACCAAACAGAGTCCAAATGCAACAAAACTTCACGGAGAATATTTTTGGACTAGAAGACACCTAATGGGCCCTGGCTACACCTGGGGGTTGCTCCGAGGAGAGCACAACCCTTCACGGCGCGCCAGGAGGCCCAGGCGCGCCCTGGTGGGTTGTGCCCACCTCGGGTGCCCCCCAGACCGCCTCTTTGCTCTATAAATACCCCAATATTCCCAAAACCCTAGGAGAGTCGAAAAAATACTGATCCAGCCGCCGCAGAGTCCAGTACCACCAGATCCAATCTAGACACCATCTCAGATGGGGTTCACCACCTCCATTGGTGCCTCTCCGATGATGCGTGAGTAGTTCTTTCTAGACTTTCGGGTCTGTAGTTAGTAGCTGGATGGCTTCCTCTCTCTCACTAAATTCTCAATACAATGGTATCTTGGAGATCCATATGATGTAACTCTTCTTGTGCTGTGTTTGTTGGGATCTGATGAACTTTGAGTTTATGATCAGTTATATCTTTTTATATCCATGAAAATATTTGAGTTTCTTTGATCTCTTTTATGCATGATCTCTTATAGCCTCATATTTCTTCTTCAATATTTGGGTTTTGTTTGGCCAACTTGATCTATTTCTCTTGCAATGGGGAGAGGTGCTTTGTAGTGGGTTCGATCTTACGGTGCTTGATCCCAGTGACAGAAGGGGAACTGACACGTATGTATCATTGCTACTAAGGATAAAATGATGGGGTCTATCTCTACATAGATAGATCTTGTCTACATCATGTCATCCTTCTTATTGTATTACTCCATTTCTCCATGAACTTAATACACTAGATGCATGCTGGATAGCGGTCGATGTGTGGAGTAATAGTAGTAGATGCAGGCAGGAGTCGGTCTACTAATCTTGGACGTGATGCCTATATAATGATCATTGCCTAGATATCGTCATGATTATTTGAAGTTCTATCAATTTCCCAACAGTAATTTCTTCACCCACCATTTGCTATTTTTCTCGAGAGAAGCCACTAGTGAAACCTACGGCCCCCGGGTCTCTTTCTCATATATTTGCCTTTGCGATCTACTTTTGCTTTGCATTTATTTTCAGATCTATTAAACCAAAAATACAAAAATACTTTGATGTACTTTATTTTATTTGCGATCTATCTATTGAATCGATTACAACTTTCTCCCGTCCACGCTCCAATTTCTGGCGCCGTTACCTGACAGGGATTGACAACCCCTTTAACACGTCGGGTTGCGAGTGGTTGTTATTTGTGTGTAGGGGTTGTTTATGTTGTGTTGCTTGGTTCTCCTACTGGTTCGATAACCTTGTTTTCATCACTAAGGGAAATACCTACCGTCGCTATGCTGCATCATCCCTTCCTCTTTGGGGAAATACTGACGTAGTCCTAGCCGACTTTAGCAACCTTCTGTACCCATGAGATCCCATCTAGGGACCTTTTCCTGCACGTTGCCGGAGGGGATTCGATCACAGAGGGCTTCTACATCAACTCTATTGCCCTTCCGATAAAGCGTGATTAGTTTACCACAAACCTCGGGTCCATAGCTAGTAGCTAGATGGCTTCTTCTCTCTCTTTGATTCTCAATACCATGTTCTCCTCGATGTTCTTGGAGATCTATTCGATGTAATACTTTTTTGCGGTGTGTTTGCCGCGATCCGATGAATTGTGGATTTATGATCAACTTATCTATGAATATTATTTGAATCTTCTCTAAAATGCATGATTTGATATCTTTGTAATTCTCTTCGAACTATCGGTTTGGTTTGGACAACTAGATTTGTTTTTCTTGCAATGGGAGAAGTGCTTAGCTTTGGGTTCAATCTTGCGGTGTCCTTTCCCAGTGACAGCAGGGGCAGCAAGGCACATATTGTATTGTTGCCATCGAGGACAAAAAGATGGGGTTTTCATCACATTGCTTCAGTTAATACCTCTACATCATGTCATCTTACTAATGCATTAATCTGTTCTTTATGAATTTAATACTCTAGATGCATGCTGGATAGCGGTCGATGTGTGGAGTAATAGCAGTAGATGCAGAATCATTTCGGTCTACTTGACACGGACGTGATGCCTATATTCATGATCATTGCCTTAGATATCGTCATAAGTTTGTGCTTTTCTATCAGCAGTAATTTGTTCACCCACCGTAATATTTTCTATCTTGAGAGAAGCCTCTAGTGAAACCTATGGCCCCGGGTCTATTTTCCGTCATATAAGTTTTCGATCTACTATTTTTGCAATCTTTTGCTTTCCAATCTATAAACCAAAAATACCAAAAATATTTACTTTACTGTTTGTTTACTTTCATCTATCTCTACCAGATCTCACTTTTGCAAGTAACCGTGAAGGGATTGACAACCCCTTTATCGCGTTGGGTGCAAGTTGTTTGATTGTTTGTGTGCAGGTATTCGGTGACTTGTGCGTTGCCTCCTACTGGGATTGATACCTTGGTTCTCAAACTGAGGGAAATAGTTATCTCTACTTTGCTGCATCACCGTTTCCTCTTCAAGGGAAAAACCAACGCAAGCTCAAGAAGTAGCAGGGAGAATTTCTGGCGCCGTTGCTGAGGAGATCTACGCCAAGTCAAGACATACCAAGTTGACACTCTGCATGCATGTGGATCATGTTGAGGATATTTTATGTGATAGTTATATTGTTGAATTTTATTATGATCCTACATGTAATTATTATGAGAGAGGGGAATATGGTTGTAGTAATTTTCATGTTACTAAACTACCTCTCGTTATTGTGAGATTCCTATTGCTTCTTTCTTCTTTGCATATGCTAGTTTTTGCTTGCCTTGATAATTTATTTGCCTATAAGATGCCTATGCATAGGAAGTACGTTAGACTTATATGTGTTTTTCACATGCTATATGATGCTCTCTTTGTGCTTCAATCCTTGTCTTTCATGTGAGCATCATCGAAATTATCAATGCCTAGCTAAAAGGCTTTAAAGAAAAGCGCTTGTTGGGAGACAACCCAATGTTTTTATTTCCTGTTTTTGAATAAATATTTCATCTAGCCTCTGGTTAGATGTGATTTTGTGTTTTAATTAGTGTTTGTGCCAAGTAATACCTTTGCGATAGCTTACGGTGACAGTTGATTTGATCTTGCTGAAAAACAGAAACTTTTGCGCCCGGTCGCAGAATTTTTACAAATCACATAAGCGCGATAAAATTCTGATTTTTCACACAAGATTGACATACAAATTGCCTATATTTTCCTAATTTTTAAGAATTTTTGGAGTTACAGAAGTATTCTAGAAATACAGATTGCTATAGACTGTTCTATTTTTAACAGATTCTATTTTCTATGTGTTGTTTGCTTATTTTGATGATTCTATGGGTAGTATCGGGGGGTATGAACCATGGATAAGTTGGAATACAATATATATTACACCAATATAAAAAAGAATGAGTTCACAACAGTACCAAAAGTGGTGATTTATTTTCTTATACTAACGGAGCTTATGAGATTTTCTGTTGAGTTTTGTGTTGTAAAGTTCCAAGTTTTGGGTAAGGATTTGATGGACTATGGAATAAGGAGTGGCAAGAGCCTAAGCTTGGGGATGCCCAAGGCACCCCAAGGTAATATTCAAGGACAACCAAGAGCCTAAGCTTGGGGATGCACCGGAAGGCATCCCCTCTTTTGTCTTCGTCTATCGGTAACTTTACTTGAGGCTATATTTTTATTCACCACATGATATGTGTTTTGCTTGGAGCGTCTTGTATGATTTGAGTCTTCGCTTTTTAGTTTGCCACAATCATCCTTGCTGTACACACATTTTGAGAGAGACACACATGAATCATGAATTATTAGAATACTCTATGTGCTTCACTTATATCTTTTGAGCTAGGCAATTTTGCTCTAGTGCTTCACTTATACCTTTTTAGAGCACGGCGGTGGTTTTATTTTATAGAAATTGATAAAATCTCATGCTTCACTTATATTATTTTGAGAGTCTTTAAAAAACATGGTAATTTGCTTTGGTTATAAAATTAGTCCTAATATGATAGGCACCCAAGAGGGATATAATAAAAACTTTCATATAAAGTGCATTGAATACTATGAGAAGTTTGATTCCTTATAATTGTTTTGAGATATGAAGATGGTGATATTAGAGTCATGCTAGTGAGTAATTGTGAATTTGATAAATACTTGTGTTAAAGTTTGTGATTCCCATAGAATGCACGTATGGTGAACTGTTTTGTGATGAAGTCGGAGCATGCTTTATTTATTGATTGTCTTCCTTATGAGTGCCGGTCGGGGACGAGCGATGGTCTTTTCCTACCAATCTACCCCCCTAGGAGCATGCGCGTAGTACTTTGTTTCGATGACTAACAGATTTTTGCAATAAGTATGTGAGTTCTTTATGACTAATGTTGAGTCCATGGATTGTACGCACTCTCACCCTTCCACCATTGCTAGCCTCTCTTGTGCCGCACAACTTTCACTGGTACCATAAACCCACCATATATCTTCCTCAAAACAGCCACCATACCTACGTATTATGGAATTTCCATAGCCATTATGAGATATATTTCCATGCAACTTTCCACCCTTCTGTTTATTATGACAAGCTTCATCATTGTCATATTGATTTGCATGATCATGTAGTTGACATCGTATTTGTGGCAAAGCCACCATTCATAATTCTCTCATACATGTCACTCTTGATTCATTGCACATCCCGGTACACCGCCGGAGTCGTTCATATAGGGTAATATTTTGTTCTAAGTATTGAGTTGTAATTCTTGAGTTGTAAGTAAATAAAAATGTGATGATCTTCATTATTAGAGCATTGTCCCATGTGAGGAAAGGATGATGGAGACTATGATTCCCCCACAAGTTGGGATGAGACTCCAGATGAAAAAAAAGAGGCAAAAAAATGAGAGAAGGCCCAAATAAAAATAATGAGAGAAAAGAGAGAAGGGGCAATGTTACTATCCTTTTACCACACTTGTGCTTCAAAGTAGCACCAGGATCTTCATGATAGAGAGTCTCCTATATTGTCACTTTCATATACTAGTGGGAATTTTTCATTATGGAACTTGGCTTGTATATTCCAATGATGGGCTTCCTCAAATTTCCCAAGGTCTTCGTCAGCAAGCGAGTTGGAGGCACAC
Source organism: Triticum aestivum (assembly GCF_018294505.1). Taxonomy (NCBI): domain Eukaryota; kingdom Viridiplantae; phylum Streptophyta; class Magnoliopsida; order Poales; family Poaceae; genus Triticum; species Triticum aestivum. Next base: position 311,706,319 of record NC_057811.1, read on the forward strand.
CCACTTAGTTTTCGATTGAGCTTTCATAAACTTATAGCTCTAGTGCATCCGTTTCATGGCAATCCCTACTCACTCACATTGACATCTATTAATGGGCATCTCCATAGCCCGTTGATACGCCTAGTTGATGTGAGACTATCTCCCTCTTTTTGTTTTCTCCACAACCACCTTCTATTCCACCTATAGTGCTATGTCCATGGCTCACGCTCATGTATTGCGTGGAAGTTGAAAAAGTTTGAGAACGTCAAAAGTATGAAACAATTGCTTGGCTTGTCATCGGGGCTGTGCGTGATTTGAATATTTTGTGTGATGAAGATGGAGCTTAGCCAGACTATATGATTTTGCAGGGATAAGCTTTCTTTGGCCATGTTATTTTTAGAAGACATAATTTATTTATTAGTATGCTTGAAGTATTATTGTTTTATGTCAATATTAAACTTTTGTCTTGAATCTTATGGATATGGGCATTCATGCCACAATAAAGAAATTACATGGATAAATATGTTAGGTAGCATTCCACATCAAAAATTATGTTTTTATCATTTACCTACTCGAGGACGAGCAGGAATTAAGCTTGGGGATGCTTGATACGTCTCCAACGCATCTATAATTTTTTATTGTTCCACGCTATTGTATATCTGTTTTAGATGTTTTATATGCTATTTTACATAATTTTTGGGACTAACCTATTAACCTAAAGCCCAGTACCAGTTCCTTATTTTTCCTTGTTTTTGAGTTTCGCAGAAAAGGAATACCAAACGGAGTCCAAACGGAACAAAACCTTCGCGATGATTTTTCTTGGACGAGAAGACAACCAGGAGACTTGGAGATGAAGTCGGAGGAGCCACGAGGCGGCCACAAGGATGGAGGGCGCTCCTAGGGGCGTAGGGCGCATCCCCACCCTTGTGGGCCCCTCGTGCACCTCCTGACCTAATTCTTTCGCCTATATATGCCCATATATCCCCAAACCACCAGAGGCATCTATGAAAACACTTTTCCACCGCCGCAACCTTCTGTACCCATGAGATACCATCTAGGGACCTTTTCCGGCACCCTACCGGAGGGGGATTCGATCACAGAGGGCTTCTACATCAACTCTATTGCCCTTCGTTGAAGCGTGAGTAGTTTACCATAGACTTACGGGTCCATAGCTAGTAGCTAGATGGCTTATTCTCTCTCTTTGATTCTCAATACCATGTTCTCCTCGATGTTCTTGGAGATTTATTCGATGTAATACTTTTTTGCGGTGTGTTTGCCGAGATCCGATGAATTGTGGATTTATGATCAACTTATCTATGAATAATATTTGACTCTTCTCTGAATACTTTTATGCATGATTTTATATATTTGTAATTCTCTTCGAACAATCGGTTTGATTTGGCCGACTAGATTCGTTTTTCTTGCAATGGGAGAAGTGCTTAGCTTTGGGTTCAATCATGCGGCACCGGTATGCGTCGGTGCTATACAGACGGTTTTTAACCCCTTTCTGCGACGGCACTTGGAACCGTCGCCAAGTGAGTGTGGGCGATAAGGGGGGGGTCCTTCCCACACGACCCAGAAATCATCGGGGATAGGCCCTCCTGGGACATAGGCTGGGGCCATGTGCGATCGGGCAAGGCATCGAAACCCAATCATTTCCGTTCGTATGTACATCCCACACGGTGAATCCCAGAAAAACATTTCCGTTTGTATGTATATCACACACAGTCAATCCAAGAAATACGTTTTCGTTCTTATGTACATCCCACACAGTCAATCCAGGGAAAACGTTTCTGTTCGTATGTATATCACACGCAGTCAATCCAAGGAATACATTTCCGTTCTTATGTACATCCCACACAGTCAATCCAGGGAAAACTTTTCCGTTCGTATGTACATCCCACATAGTTTTGTGTCTAGGCTCGTGTGTGAAAGGTGTAACTATCACACACGCTCTTCCTTGGTTAACTATTTGCTTTTATCAACTACATCACACACGATTTGATCAAGAAAACTGTGTGGCATTGGGCTATCCATCACAAGCGCTTTTACTACTAGAACCCTTTGCAAAGTTCCATGAAACATTTAGCAGGTTTATTAGTTTAAAATTAATAATTCCAATATTACGCAAATTCACATTTCATATCGAACAGTTGTTTGCAATTTCATATCAGGCACATAAATATATTATAACATCACAGTACGATAGCTAGATGAAAACAACACAATACAACATATATATAGTTCAACTTCATAAGGACAATATATTCATTTCCCTAATCAAGATCATCCAGGCTCGTCTTATCCACCTCTGCTTTCAGTTCAATAAGAACCTGTTTTGCACTGGCCAACTAGGAAAGTGCCTCCTCCTTCGCCAACACCATCTTAGCAAAGTCTGATTTAAAAAATCTGAGCTCATTCTCCACCTTCCTCTTTTTATCCCGCATCTTCAAATATTCTTCAGCGTTGACAACACTTTCTCTATTCTCTTCCTCATACATGCTCTAGAGCTTCGCTAGGCACATCTTCAAAGACTGTGGCCACTCTTGATCAACCCACTCCAAGTAAGAACACTTCCGTTCATCCTATAATATTTAAAACTAGATCAGTAACAATTGTAGGGTAAATGGGTTTATAGAAACATAGAAAATCACCAATGCTTATTTTGAAAAACTGAAGAAACATGTTAATTATGACATATCTTCTCAAAAAGATCAATGTGTAAATGAATTAATTGCTACTAAGACAACAACCAAATTCTGGAACATCAGACGCTATAATTAACTACAACAACGCTACAAGTTCTTACTCATGTACAATAAATAACAAATTGAACATTTTATGAGGAAGGTAAATATAACTGCAACAGCATAGCGACAGTGTTTGGATGACAACAAATTGATACTAACAGGTGTGTACATGCACAAATTTAGTAACATAGAACTAATAGCACTAAGGCCATCCACTATGTATGCCAAAACTGGTGTAAAGACAAATGTTGCTACATCTCGCACCGGTGCCCTGCACTGGCGAGCCGATGCAGCGGAAAAAAATCAGGGACCCGGACTCCGGAGCACCTAGTTGCTCCGATGCCCAGTTCCTTCGTGCCATAAAGATCTAGTATTTTACTGCTTAGCTGCTCGGATGTGTGGACCAAAGTTGGCTGCACAAACTCCTGAAGCAGTGCCAAATAATTTTCTAATGGCATCGCTGATGAGATGACAACAATTTTAGATTACAAACTATGACACTGTCTTAGGATGTGTTTGGTTGAAGGTGTGGTAGGAATGGGTTGGGACCGTGACAGTGTCTGAATCACATCTAAGAAATGATTTGTAACAACGAAAGAGGGTCTAACCTTCTCTGCACATGCCAGAAACTTCCTCCCACTGTCCACAGATTCAAATGCAACTAGCTTCACGCATGGAGATTGAAGGTGACAACGAGCAGATAGATCTTCAGCCACCCCTCTCAATTCGTTGCCACTGATGGTCCTAGGGAGCTACAAGAGGAAGAAATGACTCAAATCGACCGCTGGGTAAAAATCCTTCATTCCAAGTTATAGACCAAGAGAGAGAAGAGAGGCATACCCGGGTGGTGAAGGAGTTGTCGCCGGAGGAGGAACCGCTGGAGAGGTCTTTGAAGAAGACCATGGCGACCCCGGTGGTAGGATGCAAGACGGCGAGAGCAAGGAAGCGGCTATAGCTTAGGAAGGAAGGAAGGAAGGAGGAGGAAACAGGGAAAATGTGACTTGTGGTCGGGGAGAAAAGGGGGTGGGGAAGGGGGTAGATATTTTGGCGGTGGGCCAAAATTTGGGAAATGTGGAGGGAAACTTTGCGCGCGATGCCGCTGGACCATTCACTTTGAACGATTGTGTGCATCGCAAATGATTCTTCTGCTTTATGCGCATGGGATGAGTTTGATAATTCAAATTTTGGTGGAAATTTCCCCGGGTACGCATTGCATAATTTAACATTGCTTGCTAATTTGGGCACACAAAAGAGCGTACAGCAGACATACCACACTTATTGAATCAAGCAATTTTAGTAATTAAACAGAGCTAGTTGACCAAAACATTGCTCTAACAAAAGACCAGCATTAAAAACAAAGCCTAAGTACGCATAATTTTAAAAAATATGTCGTCGCGCCGGCCTATGCATCGCCGGTGTGAGATGAGACTTCGATGACTTGTCCTAGCGACATGCCACCGTTGGTGGACTCCGCGTCCCCCCTGCTGAAGTCGACCGCGTCCTCGTCCTCGTCCTCGATGCCGCCCTCAAGGTTGTAGTACTCATAGTAGTGGTTGCGCTAGAGCTCGCGTTGGTACTCCACCGCTGATTCCTTGATGGACGGACTCTTCTCTACCTCGACCTCGGCCATGCGCAACTCCTCCTCCCGGCGCTCCTCGATCTCCGCCGCCTCCTGCATCTCCAGCTCCCACTCGGCGACCTCATGAGGAAGCAGGTGCTCCATGGCCACCGCCGCCTTTTCGGACGTGGGTTGCATGCTGGAGTCCGAGGTGGCCTGGAATATCTTGGTGTGTGCATCCTTGATCTTGGAGTGGATGGCCTCGACCCGGGCCAGGGCGACATCGGCGGCACTGACGGCAGCTCGAGCGCTCTCGGCATTTGCAGCCGCCATTGCAGCAACAGCTGCAGCCGTCTCGGCTGCTGCAGCTGCCCTGTCGGCTGCCGCAGACGCCCTCTCGGCGGAAGCGGCCGCGCTCAATGCGGATGCGGCGGCACTCTCGGCGTAGGCAGCCGCGCTCTCGGCGCAGGCGGCGGCGCTCCGGGGGGACGCGGCCATCATACGGGCCTTCACGAAGCGTTTCCATGGCGTCATCTTTGCAAGAAGGGGGTGCGGGAATGGGGACCGGGATTCATGGATTCGGGGGTTGCCGGCACTAGAGCAGACGAGCTGGCGAAGCTTAAGGAGGGAGACTTAAATAGACCCAAATATTTTCATCGCAAACGATTCCTAGAAAACAACGGTGTGTGATGTTGTAGATATTTTTTTATTAGCTGTGAAAGACGAATTTGGAGTAAAGTGGCAACGGATGGTGTTTTAAATGTACGGGAAATTTTGTAGTACTAATACAACTGTCATGTCAAATTTTGGAAAATTTCAGGGGTCATTTGACCTTTTAAGACATTTAAGTGAATTCGTAGCCATTTAATGACCGTAATTGAAATTAGAACTACATGTACATGCAACAGCAAACCATAACGGTTTGAAAAGTCATATTTTGTGTACTTGTGTGCGATTTAATTCCATGTGCAGTAAATTGGAAGGAATTTTCAAACATATTGGTCTAACGGCTATGACACAATTAAGCATGGAGTGCCATGGCATTTAAATTCCAAAAAATTAAAAAAAAATATCAAAAACACATGAAACCTTGGTTGATGTAATGTCATGCCACCAAGATGATGTGGTAAAAAATTTGGCATGTGTGACAAAAGTTTGGACACACACCCCTCACAAACCGGAGCAACTCACTAGAAGGCTCGTGGTTCCGATAGGGAACAATGCATGTTTGATGACAAACGGGAGATAGCTTCCTCTTACAGCCTTCAAATTTTTTCGACGTGTAACGTGCACTAATACAACTTTCATGTGAAAATTTGGAAAATTTCAGGGGTCATTTGACCTTTTGAAGACATTTAAGTGATTTTCTAGCCATTTAATGACTGTAATTCAAATCTGAACTACATCTACATGCAACGGCTAACCATAACGGTTTGAAAAATCATATTTATGTACTTGTGTGCGAGTTAATTCCATGTGCAGTAAATTAGAAGGAATTTTCAAACATATTTTTCTCACGACATGGACACATGCATATGTATGCATGGAGTGCCATGGCATTTGAATTCCAAAAAATTAAAAAAATAACAGGAACACATGAAACCTTGGTTGATGTACTGTCATGCCACCAAGATGATGTGGTAAATTTTTTGGCATGTGTGACGAATGTTTGGACACACACCCCTCACAAACCTGAGCAACTCACTAGAAGCCTCATGGTTCCGAGAGGGAACAATGTATGTTTGATGAAGAACGGGAGATAGCTTCCTCTTACAGCCTTCATATTTTTTTCTATGTGTAACGTGCACTAATACAACTGTCATGTGAAAATTTGAAAAATTTCAGGGGTCATTTGACCTTTTGAAGACATTTAAGTGATTTTCTAGCCATTTAATGACCCTAATTCAAATTTTAACTACATCTACATGCAACGGTTAACCATAACGGTTTGAAAAATCATATTTGTGTACTTATGTGCGTGTTAATTCCATGTGCATTAAATTAGAAGGAATTTTCAATCATATTTGCCTCACGACATGGACACATGCATATGTATGCATGGAGTGCCATGGCATTTTAATTCCAATTTTTTTAAAAAAATATCAGAAACACCTGAAACCTTGGTTCATGTAATGTCATTCCACCAAGATGATGTGGTAAAAAAATTGGCATGTTTGACGAAAGTCTGGACACACACCCCTCACAAACTGGAGCAACTCACTAGAAGGCTCGTGGTTCCGAGAGGGAACACTGCATGTTTGATGACGAACGGGAGATAGCTTCCTCTTACGGCCTTCAAAAAATTTCTACGTTTAATGTGCACTACTACAACTGTAATGTGAAAATTAGTAAAATTCTAGCGGTCATTTGACCTTTTAAAGACATTTAAGTGATTTTCTAGCCATTTAATGACCGCAATTCAAATTTAAACTACATCTACATGCAAAGGCTAATCATAACGGTTTGAAAAATCATATTTGTGTACTTGTGTGCGAGTTAATTCCATGTGCAGTAAGTTAGAAGGAATTTTCAAACATATTGGTCTCACGACATGGACATATGCATATGTATGCATGGAGTCCCATGGCATTTTAATTCCAAAAAATTAAAAAATGATTAGAAAAACATGAAACCTTGCTTGATGTAATGTCATGCCACCAAGATGATGTGGTAAAAAAATTGGCATGTTTGACGAAAGTTTGGACACACACCCCTCACAAACCGGAGCAACTCACTAGAAGGCTCGTGGTTCCGAGAGGGAACAATGCATGTTTGATGACGAACAGGCGATAGCTTCCTCTTACGGCCTTCAATTTTTTTCTACGTTTAACGTGCACTACTACAACTGTACTGTGAAAATTTGGAAAATTCTAGCGGTCATTTGACCTTTTAAAGACATTTAAGTGATTTTCTAGCCATTTAATGACCGTAATTCAAATTTGAACTACATCTACATGCAACGGCTAACCATAATGGTTTGAAAAATCATATTTGTGTACTTGTGTGCGAGTTAATTCCATGTGTAGTAAAATAGAAGGAATGTTCAAACATATTGGTCTCACGGCATGGGCACATACATGGAGTGCCATGGCATTTTAATTCCAAAAAATTAAAAAATGATCAGAAAAACATGAAACCTTGCTCGATGTAATGTCATGCCACCAAGATGATGTGGTTAAAAACATGGCCTGTTTGACGAAAGTTTGGACACCCCCCTCACAAACCGGAGCAACTCACTAGAAGGTTCATGGTTCCGAGAGGGAACAATGCATGTTTGATGACGAACGGGAGATAGCTTCCTCTTACGGCCTTCAATTTTTTTTCTATGTTTAACGTGCACTAATACAACTATCATGTGAAAATTTGGAAACTTTCAGGGGTCATTTGACCTTTTAAAGGCATTTAAGTGATTTTCTAGCCATTTAATGACCGTAATTCAAATTTGAACTACATCTACATGCAACGGCTAACCATAACGGTTTGAAAAATCATATTTTTGTAGGTGAGTGGCAGGGATCATTAATTAGACATGGTTATGTATTGGAAACCGTCAGCTATTGTGTTCACACATGGATTTTGCTGCAGGAATCATGTGTAATTCAAACTACAGTACTCGTAAATTCCGGCGACCGGTGTGTGTACTGTTCCCGTGAATATAGATTCGGCCACCAATAAATACTACGTTGCTCACGTCGTCCCACCTGCATTCTCATCTACATCCTCCCCTCGCTCGCCCCCTCTCTCCCTCAAATCTCTGCCATGGCGCCGCCGGTCTACCCACGCGCTGAGGAGGAGTCGCCACCCCCCGAGGACGCTCACTCGAATAGCAGCGACGAGGACCCCTACGCACCGCCGGACGAGGTTGCGCCGGACCCCCCAACTTTGGATTGGTTTTGGGGCCAGTACAATCTTTGTCTGTGGAAGTCGCTGCCGCCGGCTGAGAAAACCAGGCAAGTGGCCTTCAAGAAGGAGATGGCGGAGGAGGAAGCTAGGTACCAGGCGGCCTGTGAAGCCCGTGATGTCGCCTGGAAAAAGAAGGCGGCGGAGCTTTGGGGGCGGGTGCGTCGTCGTGCAGAGGAGGTGTACGAAGACGGGTACTTTGCGAGGAAGGTCAAAGGCGCTGGGCACCTCGTCGTTGCGTGGAGGTGGGCCAATAAGCTCCAGCGTGCCACCAACGAGGAGCTCCGGTGGGCGCCCAACAAACTGGCAAGATCATTCGTGCTCGTCCGCCAGCAAGAGGCAGATCGGTACGTCAAGCGCTGCGAGGCGGAGGAGGCGGAGTAGTGCCTCCGCACAGGGAAGACGCCGCGCACCAGGGAGCTGCTGGCGAGGGGCTGCCAGAATACTGGCCCCATGAGGGATATTAGTTTTAGTATTGTTCATTTTGAATTTTATGCAGTGTACCTAGTAGTTAAGTATCATCACGTATATGTGATGATATTATATATATATATATTCTGTGATGAACTAATGAACAATTAATATATAAGAACATATAAGAACGGAAAACAGAGTACACACATTGAAACAAAGCAATAAACAAAGCAATACTATGATTGCTGTGAACACATAGCTATCCACGTCGAAACGACTCAACAAAATAAAACGCGTCCATGAGACCATGACCAGCAGCCCTTGCCTACGGTAGCTCTTGGCACGGCCTGAACTCGTGCATGCATTCATCCAAGCGGTTGACACGCTCGTGGTACATCTGGAGCGCGATCTCGAGCTCCAAGTTGGCTATTTCATCGAAGATCACCAACTGATGCGACGGCCATGTTCCTCTACTGCGCCCAGGTGGACACCTGGGCCAAGGATGCGGTTGAGCCTACCGATCAGTGTGTTGGCATTGAGCGGACCGCGGACAAGGCAAACAGCATGGCGGGCGTCCGGTGCAAGTACGGCGTGGGCAGCCTCTGGTGCAAGTATGGCACAGAGGGCCTCTGCCCACTCCTGGCGAGGAATGGGGGTATTGACGGGACGTGTACCCAGCTGCGACGCCGTGTCGATAGCAGGCAAGCGCCGATGGTTCTGCTCTTGCTGTGCAGCGCACCGCGCCTCTCACTTTGCGACGCTCCAACAGTCTCGCCGTGTGTCGAGCCGCAGCCTATCGGCGCGGACGCGCCTAGCTTGCTCTACGGCACGCCATCGATCATGTTGTGCGGCGAGCTGCAGCATGTCGGCGCTGACATGCCTATCTTGATCCACGGCGCTCAAGCGCCATGCGCCAAAGGTCTGCTCAACCCTGGCGATGACGCGCATCACGGAGTCATCCATCACGTTGTCGGGGAGCGCCTCGGCCTCGACGGGCCGTGGCGCCTACTCGTTTTCCTCGTCAACGAGGTTGATGGCAGAGGCGGCGCTTTTGTGGGTTGGCATGCTTGGAAAAGGTGGATGTGCTACAGGCTGCGCTTGTCGCCTCCGTGCGTCGTGCGTCGCCTAGGTTTATCCGCAATATTGCTGGGTGGCGGGAAACAGGTGAGGAAATGGCAGGAAACGGTGGCGTGTTCATAAAACGCCATCAATTAATGGAAACTTAGCATAGAAGGAACATCGAGCTAGCACAAGAATTAGATGATGACCAGATGAACACGGACCACACTAGGGAACCCGTCGGTGATGAATTCATCAATCGCAAACGGTTGTATAGCAAGCGTTTGCCCACAACACACACGGCTTATTCCATCACAAACAGGTCGGATGGATCAACTGTATGCCACGTATCGCACATTGTCAAAAAGTAATGCGGTAGACCTTCTTTAACATGTGTTAAAAAACAAGGACCTCGAGGTTAATTTAACTGATGGGATGGGTCATATCAGTCATTTAATTTGACAGATATGACCCATCCTATCAGTTAATTTAACATCAACAGACCTTCCCATCCAGTCACCCATCTCATGCTGCTCCAGCCTGAGCACACTTAACTTGAGAGTTCTCTTACATGATCTACTGGTGGAACAACTGGTCCTTGCTGATATAGGATGCCTCTTCGCATCCTTATGGCATATCCGGATGACCGTCCGTCCCCCAATGGCCAATAGATGTTGTGTAGACAGAGCATATCACATACGTCTTATTAGAAGCAATCGTCTGTGTTATTATCGGTTTTCGCACACATTTCTGATTACATACCTGTTTGCCGCGTATCACACACATCTTGATATATTGAACCGTTCCCGTTCTCTTGTCTCAACGCAAACAGTTCATCCGAGTGAACCGCATGCCGTATATCGCACACACCTTGATCTTGCTGACTGTTTCTTTTGTGTTGCCTAATCACAAACAGTTCATCTGAGTGAACCATATGCTGTCCATCGCACACACCTTCATCTGGCTGCCTGTTTCTTTTGTTCCTCCTCATCGCAAACAGTTAATTGAACTGAACCGTATGCCCTGCATCGCACACGCAACTAAAATCTAAATCGTGTTTGATGCATCCTCCATCGCAAATGTTTTGCACCTTTTTTGATGGTTTTTTTACACCACCGTTTGCGATTATTGCATCGCACACAGTTTTGTCGAAGGGACTCTGATCGTAGTGTCGCGTTAGCAGCATCTTGCAGTAGTGCGGTGTCCTTTCCCAGTGACAGTAGGGGCAGCAAGGCACGTATTGTATTGTTGCCTTCGAGGATAAAAAGATGGGGTTTTCATTATATTGCTTGAGTTAGTCCCTCTACATCATGTCATCTTACTTCAATAATTACTCCGTTCTTTATGAACTTAATACTCTAGATGCATGTTGGATAGCGGTCGATGTGTGGAGTAATAGTAGTAGATGCAGAATTGTTTCGGTCTACTTGACATGGATGTGATACCTATATTCATGATCATTTCCTTATATATCATCATAACTATGCACTTTTCTATCAATTGCTCGGCAGTAATTTCTCCACCCACTGTAATATTTTCTATCTTGAGAGAAGCCTCTAGTGAAACTTATGGCCCCCGGGTCTATTTTCCATCATATAAGTTTCCGATCTACTATTTTGCAATCTTTTACTTTCCAATCTATAAACCAAAAGTACCAAAAATATTTACTTTACTGTTTGTTTACTTTCATCTATCTCTATCAGATCTCACTTTTGCAAGTAACCGTGAAGGGATTGACAACCCCTTTATCGCGTCAGGTGCAAGTTGTTTGATTGTTTGTGCAGGTATTCAGTGACTTGTGCGTTGTGTCCTACTAGATTGATACCTTGGTTCTCAACCTGAGGGAAATACTTATCTCTACTTTGCTGCATCACCCTTTCCTCTTCAAGGGAAAAACCAACGCAAGCTCAAGAAGTAACAGTACACTTTCGCGACCAGAATGACAACGCTACATATGCTTCGACCAGGTGGGTCCCGGCTGTCAGGAAGGATAAGGAGGCACTTCCTTCCGTGCGAAGTTGTTGATGGTGGGTCCGAGCTCTCAGGGTGAGGATTCATTTTCTTCTCGCATAATATGGAGGCACTTCCTTGCGTGCGAAGATGTAGCTGGTGGGTCCATCTATCAATCTCACCGCGTACACTACTCTTCCGACGGCTGTCGTTTGTTGACCACGTTCACCATGCCGTGCGGACAGCACCCAGGCGATGGACGACGAGGAGGCCTAGGAAGGGAATGACAATGAGCCAGGGAAGACGAGGTGATAACCCACAAGTATAGGGAATCGCAACAGTTTTCGAGGGTAGAGTATTCAACCCAAATTTAGAGATTCGACACAAGGGGAGCCAAAGAATATTCTCAAGTATTAGCAGCTGAGTTGTCAATTCAACCACACCTGAAAGACTTAATATCTGTAGCAAAGTATTTAGTAGCAAAGTAGTATGGAAGTAACGGTAACACTGGCAAAAGTAACAGTAGCAGTTTTGTAGCAATCGTAACAGTGGCAACGGAAAAGTAACCGAGCAAAGATCATTATGTGAAAAGCTCGTAGGCAATGGATCAATGATGGATAATTATGGCAGATGGCATTCATCATGCAACATTTATAACATAGGGTGACACAAAACTAACTCCATATCATCAATATAATGTAGGCATGTATTCCAAATATAGTCATACGTGCTTATGGAAAAGAACTTGCATGACATATTTTGTCCTACCCTCCCATGGCAACGGGGTCCTATTGGAAACAAAGGGATATTAAGGCCTCCTTTTAATAGAGAATCGGGCCAAAGCATTAGCACTTAGTGAATACATGAACTCCTCAAACTACGATCATCACCAGGAGTGGTCCCGACTATTGTCACTCTGGGGTTGCCGGATCATAACACGTAGTAGGTGACTATAACTTGCAAGATAGGATCAAGAACACAAATATATTCATGAAAACATAATAGGTTCAGATCTGAAATCATGGAACTCGGGCCCTAGTGACAAGCATTAGGCATAGCAAAGTCATAGCAACATCAATCTTAGAACATAGTGGATAATAGGGATCAAACCCTAACAAAACTAACTCGATTACATGGTAAATCTCATCCAACCCATCACGGCCCAGCATGCCTACGATGGAATTACTCATGCATGGCAGTGAGCATAATGAAATTGGTGATGGAGGATGGTTGATGATGACGATGGCGACGGATTCCCCTCTCTGGAGCCCCGTACGGACACCAGATCTGCCTTCCCGAGGAAGAACAGAGCTTGGCAGCGTCTCCTTATCGTAAAATGCGATGAATCCTTCTCTCTATTTTTTCTCCCCGAAAGAGACTATATGGAGTTGGAGTTGAGGTCGCTGGAGGTCCACGCGGCCCACAAGGTCGGAGGGCGCGCCCTAGGGGGGTGGGCGCGCCCCCCACACTTGTGACCAGGGTGTGGGCCCCCTTCTGTTGATTCTTTCACCAATATTTTTTATTAATTCCAAAACTTATCTCCGTGAAGTTTCAGGTCATTCCGAGAACTTTTTATTCTGCACCAAAATAACACCATGGCAATTCTGCTGAAAACAGCGTCAGTCCGGGTTAGTTCCATTCAAATCATACAAGTTAGATTCCAAAACAAGGGCAAAAGGGTTTGGAAAAGTAGATATGATGGAGACATATCAACTCCCCCAAGCTTAACCCATTGCTTGTCCTAAAGCAATTCAGTTAACAAACTGAAAGTGATAAAGAAAAACTTTAACAAACTCTGTTTGATCTTGTTGTTGCAAATATGTAAAGCCAGCATTCAAGTTTTTAGAAAAGATTATGAACTAACCATATTCACAATAACTTTTAGGTCTCACATTTACCCATATTAATGTAGTGATCCGACCTTAGACAGTCAAATCTCTGTGTATAAGTGTCATCCCTGGATTGGTAATGCTGACACACAGTACTTGAAGGATTTATACAGAGTTTCAATCACACACTTATTACATCGGATGTCTCAGAAGAGAACTTATTACAATAATATGGCTTAAGGCCATCTAAATAAGATAACAACGGAAGCATCGAAGGTAAATGAGTCCATCAACTCCAACGGCATAGCTGAGTGCATGACAACGACCTAGTGCACCTTACTCTTCGTCTGAAAAGTCTGCAACATAATACGTTGCAGCCCGAAATGGGTCAGCACATGGAGTATGCTGGCAAAATAACACTGTAGAGCAAGGAACAAGATAAATGCTAACACTACATGCATATATGGCTGGTGGAGGCTCTAAGTTTATTTTGCATAAAGCCAATTTTACCCTACAACAAAGGAATATGTTATAGTTTAACTATCATGGTGGTTGATAAACATTGAGAATGGAAACCCCATCTAAATCCCAAAATTAAGTAGTTAACAACCCAACAAACTAATTAAGTACCGTGATGAGATCAAATCAATAATTGAGGTACAAGATACTCAAGATGTCCATAACCAAGGACACGGCTAACCATGATTAGTTTGTACACTCTGCAGAGGTTTGCGCACTTTTCCCCACAAGACTCGATCTCCTCCGTTGATTTTCTCGCACTACATGATGTTTGAGAAACGGATGACCGAGACACAGTCTTTGAGAGGCATTAACTCTTTCGACGGGTAAACCATACCACCTACATCCCCTACATCTGCTAGTTTACCACTGAAAGAGGTCACACAACATAATCAACTATGCCAGAGCCCATAATGGCTTGTGGCTGCACACGGAAGTTTCTAGCATGAATAATCTCATGATCCCTTTGAGCCTGGGTGGCGAACCATAGGATGATCACACGGATTCCCCGGGATCTCCTTGGACAACACTGGATTCCCCAGGTGCCCACAAACAATCCACCCATATGTGTATTAAAGTAACCACCTTAAATAAACCCTTTGTTAATATTAATCTCTCACATCTGTCATGGATCACTCAAACCAATCCACGTCTACGAGCATAGCATAGCAATATAAGCATAACGTAGAAGTAACTCACAGGGTTTGAATAAAAAGGGCAATAGGCACTACCTCAACTACTACTTCCCAATACCCACATGTTATCAATCCTACTCATGCAATGTTTGAGGGTGGAAACTAATGCATAAAAACTGGGTAATAAAGGGATATGATCAAAGTGTTACTTGCCTTGCTGACGATCTGCAAACCCTAGTGACTCATAGTAGCACGCTTCGCACTCCGGAAATTCGGAGCTACGGAACTCAAACTACGATCAAAAGAAGTTCAAAATCAAATCTGATTGAAACCAATTTTAAATTGTCAAAAATCATGTTCAAGTTGATTTACTGGAAAGAGGGATTCGATACAAAGATTTTGGCGTTGGTTTCACTGCATTTGGACGAACGGTTAAAAAGTTACGAGGGTTTGAAGATCAGGGGCTAATCTGCGATAAAATAATTGCGGATAGGTCCCTGGCAAAAAAACAGAAAAAGAAAAAAAATCTATCGGACGGACTCCGCTAACAGAGACCAACGAACGAATTCGTTCGTTATAAGAACTAAACGAACGAACGTTCGCAGAATAGATCTAAACCGAAGAAAAACCGAGAAAAACCGATCTATAAAAAAACCTACTTAGATCTAGGGTTTATCGAAATAAACCGACAAAAACCGGACGGCGGCGGCAGATCCGAACAGCGACGGGGCGGCGTGGTGAGGTGGCGGGGCTCCGTGGGCGGCGGCAGCGCGCGGCGGCGCAAGCAGCGGCGGCGCGACACTGCTTGGGAGGCGGCTGCGGTGGCGGGGTGGGGAAGTGGCGGCGGGGTGGGGCGGCTTATAAAGGCCGGGGGGCTCGGCTTGCGCGAGGGGGCGCGGACATCGAGGCCGACCCGGACTCCGGCAGGAGTCTGGCGCTCGCACGGCTGGAGGGAGGCGGCGGCGCTGGCGGGCTTCGGCCCGGCTCGGCTGGGCCTTTGGCCCAGTCGGTCGAAACGTTTTTTTAAATAAAATCCCCGAAAAACAAAAATCCTAATAAAATATAAAAAAATTCTAAAAATGCCAAAAACAATTTTAAGCATCTAAATAAAATACTTAGAACAAAGTGAACATTTTTCTGGCCTAAGAATGCAATTTTGAAAAACATGCATATTTTTCTAATTCAAATAAAATAGCAATAAAAACCCAAATAAAAATATTTATTTGATTTTAACATTTTCCCCCAATATTTCTTTTATTTTGGAGAACTCATTTTATCTCCTCTCATTTATTTTTAATATTAGAAATACTTTGGAGAGAAAAATTATTAAAATCAAAATGATCCTTTCTTTCAAATTCGAGAATTTCAAATATGAATTTTTTGTGAAATCCCCAACTCTCTCCGTGCGTCCTTGAGTTGCGTAAGATTTCTAGGATCACAACAAAAATGCAGATAAAATATGATATGTATATGATGACCTATGTATAACATCCAAATTGAAAATTGGGATGTTACAAACCTACCACCCTTAAGATGAATCTCGCCCTCGAGATTCGGGTTGGCTAGAAAATAGGTGTGGGTGGTCTTTCCGTAGATCTTCTTCTCGCTCCCAGGTGGCTTCATCCTCGGTATGGTGGCTCCACTGTACTTTGCAAAACTTGATAACCTTGCTGCGTGTAACTCGGCTGGCAAACTCGAGAATCTTGACTGGTTTCTCCTCGTAGGTCAAATCACTATCAAACTGAATTGCTTCCATGGGCACTGTATCTCTTAGAGGAATATCGGCCATCTCTGTATGACACTTCTTCAACTGGGAAACGTGAAACACATCATGAACTCCTGACAATCCTTCGGGTAACTCCAACTTGTAGGCCACTTCTCCCATACATTCCGAAACTCGGTATGGTCCTACAAATCTCGGGGCTAACTTTCCCTTAACTACAAATCGTTTAACTCCTCGGAGTGGTGACACACGAAGATATGCTCTGTCTCCGATTTCATAGACTACCTCCTTGCGTTTAGTATCGGCATAACTCTTCTGCCTGGACTGAGCTACCTTCAGTATACCCCGAATCAACTTAACCTTCTCTTCAGATTCCTTGATCAAATCTGGTCCAAACAACTGGCGGTCTCCAACTTCATCCCACATTAACGGTGTCCTGCACCTTCTCCCGTACAAAGCTTCGAAAGGTGCCATCTTCAAACTAGCTTGATAACTGTTGTTGTATGAGAACTCCGCGTAAGGCAAATTATCATCCCAACTAGATCCATCATCTAGCGCACAAGCTCTCAACATGTCCTCCAGAATCTGATTGACTCTCTCGGTCTGTCCATCTATCTGCGGATGAAAGGCTGTACTGAACTCTAGCATAGTACCCAAAGTTTGGTGCAGCTGATTCCAAAACTTCAAGGTAAATTGTCTCCCTCTATCTGATACGATGGTCCTCGGAACTCCATGCAAACATACGATCCTGGTCATATATATCTTGGCCAACTTCGCACTCGTATAGGTGGTTTTCACTGGGATAAAGTGAGCCACTTTGGTCAAGCGATCGACTACTACCCAGATTGAATCATATCCCGATTGGGTCATGGGTAATCCGCTGATAAAATCCATGCCAAGCTTATCCCATTTCCATTCGGGTATCGGCATAGGCTGCAGTAATCCTGCTGGCTTCTGATGTTCTGCCTTCACTCTCTGACATACATCACACACGGTGAGATACTCTGCAATATCCTTCTTCATACCAGTCCACCAGAAACGCTCCTTCAAGTCCAAATACATCTTGGTGTTTCCGGGGTGAATTGAGTATGGCGAATTGTGAGCTTCTTGAAGTATTAACTTCCTGATCTCTGCATTATTGGGTACGTATACATGGTCCTCAAACCACAAAGTCTCGTGCTCATCCTCACGAAAACCTTTGGCTTTTCCTTTGCTCATTTTCTCCTTTATCTCAGCAATTTCTTTGTCATCCTTCTGAGCTTCTTGAATCTTTCCCAATAACATAGACTGAACCTCCATTGCTGCAACAAAACCTCTTGGGACTATCTCCAAACGAAGCTCCCTGAGATCTTCAGCTAACTCCTGCGGTAATCCTCCGATTACGAGGGTATTGACATAACTGCTCAAAGCGTCTGCTACGACATTGGCCTTTCCTGGATGATAATGCAACTTCATATCATAATCCTTTATGAGCTCCAACCATCTCCTCTGTCTGAGATTCAGCTCCTTCTGAGTGAAAATGTACTTCAAACTCTTGTGATCCGTGTACACATCATAGTTGTTTGCAATAAGAAAATGTCTCCAGGTCTTGAGCGCATGCACTACGGCTGCTAACTCCAAATCATGCGTGGCATAATTCAACTCACGCGGTCGAAGCTGACGTGAAGCATAAGAAACAACTCTTACGTCCTGCATAAGTACGCCTCCAAGTCCTAAGCGAGAAGCGTCGCAATACCCATGGAAATCCTTGCGTATATCCGGAAGAATCAGCACTGGGGCTGTAACCAAACGTTTCTTCAACTCTTGAAAACTGGCTTCACAATCTTCAGTCCATTTAAACTTGGTGTCCTTCTTCAATAACTCCGTCATGGGTTTCGCAATCTTGGAAAAATTCTCAATGATTCTTCGGTAATATCCCGCGAGTCCTAGAAAACTGCAGATCTCTCCTACTGAGGTGGGTGCCAACCACTCAGTGACTGGCTGAACCTTGGTAGGGTCTACTTCTATACCTTCTCCTGATATAACATGTCCATGAAATCCAACTTCCTTCAACCAAAACTCACATTTGCTGAACTTGGCATATAACTGATGTCCCCTGAGTTTCTCGAGAACTAAATGCAAATGCTCCTTGTGTTCCTCTTCATTCTTCGAGTATACCAAAATATCATCAATGAACACCACCACAAACTTATCCAAGAACTCCATGAACACCTTGTTCATCATACTCATGAAATAGGCAGGGGCATTAGTTAATCCAAAAGACATAACCGTGTACTCATATAGCCCATACCTGGTGGTAAAAGCTGTCTTAGGTATATCCTGTTCTCGAATCTGCAGCTGGTGGTATCCTGATCGAAGATCGATTTTGGAGAATACTTTAGCTCGTTGCAACTGGTCAAACAAATCATTGATCATTGGTAATGGGTACTTGTTCTTGATCGTCACTTCATTCAACGCACGATAATCAACAACCATCCTCAAAGATCCGTCCTTCTTCTCAACCAAGAGCTCTGGGGCTCCCCACGGTGATGAGCTTGGTCGAATGTAACATTTCTCCAATAACTCCTTAATCTGCTTCTTAATTTCCTCCAGATCATTTGCAGGCATCCAATATGGCCTCTGTGATATTGGTCCGGTGCCTGGCAACAGCTCTATCAAAAACTCTATATCACGATCTGGTGGCATGCCTGGTAACTCCTCTAGAAATACATCCGGGTAATCCTTCACAACAGGCACTTCCTCTTGAACAACTCCTGAGAGAGAATTTACTTGAGTCCTCCTGGGCGCATCTCTGGATACATACTTGATCCTCTTTCTCTCCGGGGTGGTGAGAAGTATCGATTTACTAGCACAGTCAATGTTTCCGCCATACTTCGATAGCCAATCCATGCCTAGTATTATATCCAATCCTTGTGACTCCAAAATTATTAGATCCGAGGGAAACATGTGGCTACCAATGGTTAAGGGTAACCGATCACACCATCGGCTGGCCATATACTCTGCACCTGGCGAGCTTAATAACATGGGTGACCTAAGGGCTAAGGTGGGTAACTTAAACTTGTCCACGAATCCCCTTGATATGTATGAATGCGATGCACTAGTATCAAAAAGAACAAGAGCGGTAAATGACTTAACCAAAAACTTACCAATCATCGCGTCAGGCTGATCTTCAACTTCCTCCACGTTGATATGGTTCACCTGACCTCTGGTGAAGGGATTGGGCTTCTTCCCAGAGCTTCCATTTCCATTGCCATTGCCATTCTTCGACTCAGAACAATCGTTGGCGTAGTGCCCAGTCTTCCCGCACTTGTAGCAGGTGACATGACTCAGATCCTTCTTAGCAGGGATTGCTGGGTTGGAACGGTTCTGGTTACTGCTTGCTCCATTCCCATTTCCATTCTTGGGGCCATAGTGGTTATGCGAACTTCCTCCATTGTGAGTGTGGCCTCCATGGTTATGGGTATATCCTCCCGAGTTCGGGGTAAAACGAGGCTTCTGCGATGCTCCAGAATTGTACTTCCCTTGGCCATACTTCCTTTTGCGGCTCTCTATTTGCTGCTGCTTCCCTTCAATCATAAGAGCCCTGTCTACCAAGTCCTAGTAGTTAGCAAATGTTGCCACCATCAACTGCATACTCAGCTCATCATTCAATCCATCCATAAACTTCTCCTGCTTCGCGGCATCTGTGGCCACATCATCTGGGGCATAGCAAGCTAACTTGCTGAACTCATCCACGTACTACCCCACAGTACAATTTCCCTGGCGTAAGTTGCGGAACTCATGCTTTTTCATGCTCATAGCTCTAGTTGAGACATGTGTTGTACGCAATGCTTGCTGAAACTGATCCCAAGTGACATTGGCTATGGGGAAAGTTGTGGTGTAATTCTCCCACCATGAGGTTGCGGGTCCATCCAGTTGGTGTGCGACAAAACGCACCTTCTCAGCATCTGTGCATCCTGCGGTGGTCAACTCCCTTCCTATCCTGCAGAGCCAATCATCAGCAACTATCGGCTCGATGCTACTGGAAAACACCGGCGGATTCAACCTTAGAAAACAGGCTAAGTTGTCAACTGGAGGTGGTGGCGGTGGGTTATTGTTGTTGTTGTTGCCTTGGTTCTGAACTAGCAACTGCATCAAGGCATTCTGCTGCTGGATCAACTGAGTGAGCTCCGGTGGGAAGACAAATCCGGGGTCACGTCTCAGAGGCATCTGATGGGTTTAGAGGGAAGAGATTAGAATAGAATGAGGTCTAAAGAGAAATCACTACCGATATGCACATGAGACAAACACATTCATATCACATCACTCAATTGAAACAAGGGCATACAATCGATCTAGCTACCGTTACAAAATACTTGGACTACTACTATATACATGGGGGAATACTACTAATAATATGGTGGTCAACTAGAAATTTTGATCGATGGAAGACTCCATGATGTCCGATCCAGCTTCGTCTTCATAATCTTCATCACTACTGTCGGGGTCGGAGTCGGTGTCGTCGATGATGATGTAGTCCTCGGGATGGCCGTCATCTCCTCCTGGCACGGGGTCTCCCATGAATACTCCTAGCTTCCTCGTCAGGTCTTCATTCTTTTCTACTAGCACTGCGATTTCCTCCTCATATCCATCGCGTGTAGACTTGAGTTCCTCTTCAAGCTCCATGTTCCTAGTCATCACCTTCTTCAGATCTATCATGCTTGCGCACATTTGGTTCTCCTGGCGGCGAATGTGTTGGTTTAACTCCTGGATGAAGGCTGCAATGGACCTATCCCTCCTAGTGCTGATCATCTCCCATTGCTCGTCTCGGCGCCCACATATCTGATAGATAGTGCCCTTAAAATCCTTGTGGTAAACCTCGCCAATGCGTCCCATGGCGATGTGGGCTGCCATGCTCTTTCCTAGACACCAGGTTGGTGCATCAAAGGAAAACTCTATGGGCTCAGTAACTGGCGTGAATGTCCTTCCTGGAACTTGAACTCGAATCATCCAACACTCCTCTTCTGGTAATGTGGCGGTGTAGGTCCTGGTGAAACTGGGTATTCCGATGTTCAGGTACCTAGTGACTTCCTTCAAGTGTCATCCAAAAGGTGTGTCTTCATCCGGTTGAGTGAACTTGCTCCTTGGGTCCGCCATCTATAGAGTGGAAAACAGAGAGGAGTCAGAAATGAGTAGAGAAGAGAATCCTATGGCTTTTCTTAGTGGTCGCGTCCTACAGTCAGTGTGTGCTCTGATACCATCCTCTAGCAATCCGACCTCAGACGGTCAAATCTCTGTGTATAAGTGTCATCTCTGGATCGGTAATGCTGACACACACAGTACTTGAAGGATTTATAACAGAGTTTCAATCACACACTTATTACATTGGATGTCTCAGAAGAGAACTTATTACAATAATATGGCTTAAGGCCATCTAAATAAGATAACAGCGGAAGCATCGAAGGTAAATGAGTCCATCAACTCCAATGGCATAGCTGAGTGCACGACAACGACCTAGCGCACCTTACTCTTCGTCTGAAAAGTCTGCAACATAATACATTGCAGCCCGAAACGGGCCAGCACATGGAATATGCTGGCAAAATAACACTGTAGAGCAATGAACAAGACAAATGCTAACACTACATGCATATATGGCTGGTGGAGGCTCTAAGTTTATTTTGCATAAAGCCATGGTGGTTGATAAACATTGAGAATGGAAACCCCATCTCAATCCCAAAATTAAATAGTTAACAACCCAACAAATTAATTAAGTACCGTGATGAGATCAAATCAATAATTCAAGTACCAGATACTCAAGATGTCCATAACTGGGGACATGACTAACCATGATTAGTTTCTACACTCTGCAGAGGTTTGCGCACTTTTCCCCACAAGACTCGATCTCCTCCCTTGATTTTCTTGCACTACATGATGTTTGAGAAACGGATGACCGAGACACAGTCTTTGAGAGGCATTAACTCTTTCGACGGGTAAACCGTACCACCTACATCCCCTACATCTGCTAGTTTACCACTGAAAGAGGTCACACAACATACTCAACTATGCCAGAGCCCATAATGGCTTGTGGCTGCACACGGAAGTTTCTAGCATGAATAATCTTATGATCCCTTTGAGCCTGGGTGGCGAACCATAGGATGATCACACGGATTTCCCGGGATCTCCTTGGACAACACTGGATTCCCCAGGTGCCCACAAACAGTCCACCCAGATGTGTATTAAAGTAACCACCTTAAAGAAACCCTTAGTTAACATTAATCTCTCACATCTGTCATGGATCACTCAAACCAATCCACGTCTACGAGCATAGCATAGCAATATAAGCATAACGTAGAAGTAACTCCCAGGGTTTGAATAAAAAGGGCAATAGGTACTAGCTCAACTACTACTTCCCAATACCCACATGTTATCAATCCTACTCATGCAATGTTTGAGGGTGGAAACTAATGCATAAAAACTGGGTAATAAAGGGATATGATCGAAGTGTTACTTGCCTTGCTGACGATCTGCAAACCCTAGTGACTCGTAGTAGCATGCTTCGCACTCTAGAAATTCTATCGCAAACAAGAAATAGCATACATAAGAACTCAAGCATAGATGCAAGGGTAAAACTCTGATGAGAAAGATCAAATCTGAAAGTTCAACTGAAGAGCTTCGATTTATAAAAAGAATCAATCAAATCGGAGCTACGGAACTCAAACTACGATCAAAAGAAGTTCGAAATCAAATCTGCTTGAGAATAAATTTTAAATTGTCAAACTCATGTTCATGTTGATTAACTGGAAAGAGGGGTTCGAGAAGAAGATTTTGGCGTTGGTTTCACTAGATTTGGACGAACGGTTAAAAAGTTACGAGGGTTTGAAGATCCGGGGCTAATCTGCGATAAAATAATCACGGATAGGTCTCTGACGAAAAAACAGAAAAAGAAAAAAATCTATCGGATGGACGTCCGCTAACAGAGACAACGAACGAATTCCTTCGTTATAAGAACTAAACGAACGAACGTTTGCAGAATAGATCTAAATAGAATAAAAACCGATCTATAAAAAAACCTAATTAGATCTAGGGTTTACCGAAATAAACCGATGAAAACCGGACAAAAACCGGCCGCCGGCGGTGGATCCGAGCGGCGGCGGGGCGGCGTGGTGAGGTGGCGGGGCTCCGCGGGCGTCGGCGGGCGGGCGGCAGTGCAAGCAGCGGCGGCGGGAGCGGCTAACGGCGGCGGGGCGGCGCGGCTTGGGAGGCGGCGGCGGCTGCGGTGGCAGGGTGGGGAAGTGGCGGCGGGGCGGGGCGGGGCGGCTTATAAAGGCCAGGGGCTCGGCTAGGGCGAGGGGGCGCGGACGTCGAGGCCGACCCGGACTCCGGCGGGAGTCCGGCGCTCGCACGGTTGGAGGGAGGCGGTTATGCTGGCGGGCTTCGGCCCGGCTCGGCTGGGCCTTTGGCCCAGTCGGGCGAAACGTTTTTTAAATAAAATCCACCGAAAAACAAAAATCCTAATAAAATATAAAAAAATTCTAAAAATGCCAAAAACAATTTTCACTGTCTAAATAAAATATTTAGAACAAAGTGAACATTTTTCAGGCCTAAGAATGCAATTTTGAAAAAATGCATATTTTTCTAATTTAAATAAAATAGCAATAAAAACCCAAATAAAAATATTTATTTGATTTAAACATTTTTCCTCCAATATTTCTTTTATTTTGAAGAAATCATTTTATCTCCTCTCATTTATTTTTAATATTGGAAATACTTTGGAGAGAAAATTTATTAAAATCAAAATGATCCTTTCTTTCAAATTCGAGAAATTCAAATATGAAACTTTTGTGAAATCCCCAACTCTCTCCGTGGGTCCTTGAGTTGCTTAAGATTTCTAGGATCACAACAAAAATGCAAATAAAATATGATATGCATATGATGACCTATGTATAACATCCAAATTGAAAATTGGGATGTTACAATTAATGACATTATCGATTAGTGAGCAATAATAATAAATCTCGGATGACAACACTTCTTCAAAACAATCATGATATGATATAACAAGATGGTATCTCGCTAGCCCTTTCTGAGACCGCAAACAAAAATGCAGAGCACCCCTGAAGATCAAGGACTGACTAGACATTGTAATTCATGGTAAAAGAGATCCAGTCATAGTCATACTCAATATAAATTAATAACAATGCATACAAATGACAGTGGTGCTCTCTAACTGGTGCTTTTTATAAGAGGATGATGACTCAGCAATAAACGTAAAATAGATAGACCCTTCGCGGAGGGAAGCAGGGATTTGCAGAGGTGTCAGAGCTCGAGTTTTGAAATAGAGATAAATAATATTTTGAGCAGTATGGTTTCATTGTCAACATAGCAACTAAGAGATCTCGGTATCTTCCATGCTACATACATTATAGGCGGTTCCCAAACAGAATGGTAAAGTTTATACTCCGCCACCACCAACAAGCGCACTCCACGGCTGGTCTGAAACAACGGGTACCACCCAACTAACAATAGTCCTAGGGGAGTTTTGTTTGCAATTATTTTGATTTGATTTGAGCATGGGACTGGGCATCCCGGTTACCAGCCATTTTCTCGTGAATGATGAGCAGAGTCCACTCATCGTGAGAATAGCCCACCTAGCATGGAAGATATGGACAGCCTAGCTGGTACATGAGCGATTCAAGCATACAAAATAGAATATTATTTGAAGGTTTGGAGTTTGGCACATGCAAATTTACTTGGAACGGCAGGTAAGTACCGCATATAGGAAGGTATGGTGGACTCATATGGAACACCTTTGGGTTTATGGAAGTGGATTCACAAGCAGTATTCCCACTTAGTACAAGTGCAGGCTAGAAAGAGACCGGGAAGCGACCAACTAGAGAGCAACAACAGTCATAAACATGTATTGAGATTAACCAACATTGAGTGCAAGCATGAGTAGGATATAAATCACCATGAATATAAATATCGTAGAGGCTATGTTGATTTTGTTTCAACTACATGCGTGAACATGTGCCAAGTCAAGCCACTCGAATCATTCAAAGGAGGATACCATCCTATCATACTACATCACAACCATTTTAATTTCCATGTTGGCAAGCAAGGCAAACCATTATAAACTCCTAGCTAATTAAGCATGGCATGAGTAACTATAATCTCTAATTGTCACTACAAACATGTTTCATTCATAATAGGCTGAATCAGGAATGATGAACTAATCATATTTACAAAAACTAGTTAGGTCGAGTTCATACCAGCTTTTCCTCATCTCAATCATTTCATCATATATCGTCATTATTGCATTTCACTTGCACGACCGAATGGTGTGGATAATAATAATAGTGCACGTGCATTGGACTAAGCATGGAATCTGTAAACATTTGTTCGAAGGAAAAGACAAGGTAATATGGGCTCTTTGTTAGATCAATAATAATGCATATGAGAGCCACTCAACATTTTCATCGTGGTCTTCTCCTCTTGACCCCCAAAGAAAAGAATTTCAAAGAATACTGCTGCAGGACGCTGCTAACGCGACACTACGATCAGAGACCCTTCGACGAAACTGTGTGCGATCCAATAATCGCAAACGATGGTGTAAAAAACCCGTCAATAAAGTTGCAAAATGTTTGCGATGACGGATGCATCAAACACGGTTCAGATTTTAGTTGCATGTGCGATGCAGGGCATACGGTTCAGTTCAATTAACTGTTTGCGATGAGGAAGAACAAAAGAAACGGGCAGCCAGATGAAGGTGTGTGTGCCATATACATCATACGGTTCACTTGGATGAACTTTTTGTGATTAGGCAACACAAAAGAAACGGTCAGCCAGATCAAGGTGTGTGCGATATACGGCATGCGGTTCACTCAGATGAATTGTTTGTGTTGAGACAAGAGAACAGAAACGGTTCAATATAACAAGATGTGTGTGATACGCGGCAAACATGTCTGTAATTAGAAATGTGTGCGAAGACCGATAATAACACAGACGGTTGCTGCTAATAAGACATATGTGTTGTGAGCAAACGATTGCTAGTATACAATTGTGAGTGAATGATGTAAACATCACCGACGGGTTCCATTGTTTAGTCCATGTGCGATGTGATTTTCCTTGTCCGCTCAACATCTACGCTCTGTCTACAGAGCATCAACATATATGCTTAAAAAGACATCATTGCATGACCAAATTAAGCATACAATTACACAAGTGACTACACACATAGCATTTCCACACACCAAAGTAAGCAATTACATGCATACTAAACTAGGAGAAACGAGGATCTAATCATCTACTTATTGTTGCGACGACGCTTGCCATTGATCTGCTTCCGGCTGGATCCCTGGTCGTTTTGGGGAAGGAGGCACTTCCTCATGTCAATGATCCGCCTGTACATGTCGTAGCTCGTGTACGCCTCCTTGGCCGCGTACATGACGTGAGCTTTGTCGAGTTTCTCCATCCAGGCCGAGTGCCAGGCACGCTTGTCCTTGTTGCACAAATCCTTCATGTCTCTGCAGTAGGGGCGATGATGGCCTCGGCGAGGTGAACCAGTGAGTCCTTCTCATGCTACTCGCTGCCCCAGATCTTGTATTGGCCCTGGATGTCGACAAGATTCTGGCAGGCGATGACCGAATTCTCGAGCGCCTTTACATTGTTGGTGATGTCCACCATAGCGAACATGTAGTGGGGGCTATTGACAAACCTGGCAAAACACTCGCAAGGCCTTGTGGCCAGGCAGTAGTGGTAGACAAGGACGTGGTGGCGCACGCACATCTGGGCGACGGCGACCTTGGGAGGAGACCCAGCACGAGCGCGGGTGTACTCGAGGTCGAACCCGACCACCTTGTACTTCTCCTCGGCAAGCAACAGCTCCATGATGTGGATGAAGTGCTCCACCCAGACTGGGTCGTTGGTTGTACACCACCGAGAGGTCCATGAACCTTCTGTGGGTGTCCACCACGGCATGCATGGTGAACTTCTTCTCATAGTCGGCACCGCTCGAAGCGCCATTGGAGCCGCACAAGATAACCTCTAAGAATTTCTCATGGTGGGTGTGCTTCTTGCAATGGTGGGGCGCGATCGAAAGGTTGAAGAGACACAAGGATTAAATGACCACTGTAATAAATGGGGGCCGGCCGGCCTGTAATCATCACGTCTTGTCACGATGTTCATAGCGGAGGATTCCAGTGCATGCTTGACAACACCGCACCGCACGCGTGGGCTCGAAGAGGCGCCAAATGTATCTTCGGTGAGCCTGTTCCCGCGCTACCGCGCAAGCTTCCCGCCCGACTTGTTTGGCCACGCGTTGGCTAGAAGAGGGACAAATCGTGGGCGTTTATTGGCAAAAAGCTTTGTAACAACGAAGTGTGTGGAATGACTTCGGTCATAAGTTTACCCGTCGGTGATGAGGTCAAAGTTACACAGAAGGGTGATGATGGACACTCGAGTGCGATAGTTAATCCTGTGCTCTACAGGGCACACGATGGAAGAAACCAACTGTGTGCAATAATGTCGAAGATTGCAGTCGAGTTAGCTATACAGATCATGTGCTGTGAGATCAACAAGTTAAAAAGATTCGAGAATGGTTAATAAAATCTATGACCATTGCATATTAAGGTCAAAATAGTGCTACTAATATACGAGTCTCATATGCTACGATTTCAACGATTGTACCACAAAAGCTCCAAATATTACAAGGTTCAAATTCCAGAGTTATATGGCTCAAATTCGAAGATTACAAGGTTCAAACTGATATTAGAAATGAAATTCAGCTCATCAGCTGCAAACGCTTGTGTTGATCCGCTGAACATGGATATCAGAGAGGTTCAAACTAATATTACCACTTCTAGGTCTAGTTTCGAAACTTCACAATTTTTGCAAAGGGGTCAGCCACTGAGAAGTCATTAATGGGGTTGACATGATGACTTTCGATTACTCTATCATCTGAAGTTCCAAAATGAAATTCAGCATTTTTGGAGCCTATTCCATTCTGCCACAGGCGCCGGCGTTGATCAACAAACCATTCATTTTTGCGATGTAGGGCAAACCTCATTTCCTTCAGCACCCTTGCTCTAAGAACAAAGAACCTGGCGAATATAATCTCCCGTAAGGTCCCTCGGTAGGAGTTCAAAGTAATTTCTGAGAGATACAGATCTAGGCATTCGACGTGGTTGTTATATTGTATCACATTATCCACCGCTGGGCCTAATATTATCCGCAAAAGAAGAAAACGTGTTAGTGCCTACATGCAGTTTTGAACATTACTACAGGCCTATTTGGTTTGCAGGATTTGTAAAATGCACTAACATGCCATCTTCGATCTGACATGATTAACATGGGAATTTGATTACATTCTAGAAAAATGTAGGCTTCTTCACTAGAGGTTGGAGTGGATGAAAAGTTCCCTAAGAAAACTAGTACAGATGAATCCAAAGGAGAAATTCTTACTGATTGTAACTATATGGATCAAGCAACCAATATGGGGGGGGACATGTATGTACTGAAATCCTCCAAAAGAATCCTTCAGAAATCGTAGTACATTGTCATTGTAAACTTGGAAAAAGGTGTCACAAATTGAACTCCCTTATGGTTAACATTTAAAAGGAAAGGAACATCACCTCGATATATAGCTTCTCCAGGCACGAAAAGCATCTCAGGAAACTGACAACTTGCTCCACGTTGGGGCGGATAGATTCTAGTGCCAAGACCTTCACTCTGCGTAGTTTCGGGGTCAAGCTTGTCGGAATCATTTTCTGAATGATAGACGAACAAACATCTTCAAAATTAGTAATAATGTTAATTTGTAGAAGGAGAGGTAGAAGGCGGCTGTTGTACCTGAACGGGTGTGGATCCAATAACAAGTTCGGAGTATTTGTCAGACGAGTAGCCCACCACTGTCAATTTCGGCGCAGAAATGACATTGATTCTTGTTGGACCTTCTTGATCAACTACAAGTAATCTCTCAAGTGCAGGTGTGTCCTCAATGACCATACCGTGGTACACATCTTGTGATGTCTTCCCGCCGCACCAGCAACACACATAAATAGACCGGAGACTCATGGAGGTGATGTGGAAGGTACTGAAACCATTGATCACCTGAAGACGAAGGTACTCGAGTGCAGTACAGCCACGGAGCATGCGCTCCATGTCACCATTTGAGAGGCAGACGGTGATGAGCTCGAGGTGCTTCAGTCGTGGTAGAATAAGAGCGGGCGCATCATTAAGGGGGGGATGGCAGTTCCTGAACTTGGCGACGCACAGCGTGGGCGCGAGGCGGAGTGCGGACATTGGCAGCGACCGCATATGTCCATCATCAAAAGTGAGCTCCTCGAGCTGATCTAGGGCGGGGGGTCGGAACCAGTCGTCAAGCTTGGCTCGGTCCTTGCCGTTGGAACGAAACTTGCCCATTCTAAGGCCTCTGGTTGGGCCAAGGTGTATGCCGAGGATCTTGGAGAACGCATCCAAGCTTTTGCGATAGCCATGGCAGAGCTCGTGGGTGTCGATGAGGTCGAGAGGGCTGGAGTTCCATAGGGGTGCCACCGTCGGGAAAGGATGGTTGTCTACGCCCCATATTTGATTGGGAGGAGGGAGATGATGACTATCAACATATCATTGGGGAGGCTGTTGATGAAGTCTAGGCCTGCTGGAGTCGCTTGCAGTTCTAGCTCGCCCCGCCTCTGCTTGTTGGCAGCCCCGTTCTCCACCTCTGGAGTCTCCCTGTCAGCGGCGTTTTCTGATAGAAATGGGAGTACAGGGAATATTTTGTTAAAACAGGGCAATATAAAAGTGTATTGGTAACTAGAAGTTATTAGGTAGGAATATAGTAAGAAAAGGGAATAACAGTTGGTTGCTTAAATACTACACAATTCATTTCATATTGCTGGGTAAGTCAACATGCAGATAGTTGAAAAGAGAACTTACTTCGAACAAAGTCTGGACGGATGATATCGTCGGAGAAGTTACCATATATCTCATGCCCAGGCCCTTTTATGTGCAATGCAATTCTAGTGCCAGCTTTCAGTTCATAAAACTTAGAAATTTCTTTCCAAAAGCCAGTGCCAAAATAGGAGTCACCACGTTCATCAAGTCTTACAGTAGCAACGATTGTAAATCCATGGTTTGTGTGCAGTATGACATCCCTACAGTCTTGATTTATGTAAAGGGAAAGATTGTGCACTACAGATTCTGTTGCATAGCAAGGGACGCGTGTTGCAGAAAATGGTAGGATTGTTAAAGAAAATAGGGTAACATGCAAATATGGGCCCAAATTGAAAGAACTGTCCAGCAGTCGAAATCGAAGGACAAAAAATCTATAATTAAACAGATAGGGCAAACATGATGTCATGGAAATATGAGAGTAATCGAAAGAACAGTACATCATTAATTTGCCTAATATAGAAAGAAGAGGGGAAAAAAATCCCCTTTGACGTATATGGTGCATGTGGCACCTTTTATCCAAATGTAGTTGTTAGATCACGGGTTCCGGCAAAACCCTCAAGGTTCGAACACTGGGGTGCGCGCGAAGATTTCCCCCTACCGATCCACGTCCTAGCTTGCTAAGATATCAAGGGCTAACTCGACGAACTCACAACGCAAGGGACACAAGATTTATACTAGTTCGGGCCACCGTTGTGGTGTAATACCATACTCCATTGTGGTGGTGGTGGATTTCCTCTTGGGCTATGGATGAACAGTACAAGGGGAAGAACAACCTCTTGAGGTTGAGGTGTTCTTGTGCTCGAGTGTGACTAAGGGTTGGCTCGAGATCAGATCAATCCTGAGGCTCAGTTGTCTCTTGATCAGTTGCCTCCTATGGTGGTGGCTAGTCCTATTTATAGAGGCCCCGGTCCTCTTCCCAAATATTGAGCGGGAAGGGATCCCACAACGGCCAATTTGAAAGGGGACAACTAGTACAACTTATCCTGACAAAAGCAGTCTTCGCCTGCCAAAGGCTCTGGTGGTGACGCCGCCTTGGGCTCCATGGTGACCTCCGTCCTGCCGTCCTGCTGGTCATGGTCTCGTTGCACCAATATGGAAACCTTTGCTTGACGCCTCGGTACTCCGCGCCTGCGCTTGCCTCCTTAGCACCAAAGAGGAAACAAGGACGCTGTGCGGACTGGTGCCCACCTGGCCTTGATTGTCATGGCTCACGTCATGAGAACCTCGCGAGGTTTGCCTTGCCTTGAACTCTCCGCCCCTCGCGAGCCGACCTGGTGAGGCCGCTCCTGAGGAGGTCTTGCGTGGTCTGCCTCATGAGGCTTGGCCCCTCGCGAGGGTCTTGAGTGCTTGCCGATGAAGATGGGCCATACGGGCCCGCTCACAGAGCCACGCAGTGGGCCGCAGGCAGGCAAGTCTGGGGACCCCCGTTCCCAGAATGCCGACAGTAGCCCCCGGGCCCAAGGCGCGCTCGGGCTTGGCTTCGAGGCGAAGCCAAAGGTCAAGTGCGGAGCGCCGCGGCCCCAATAGCCTGCGGCCTTGGTCAACGCGTGGCAGTTGATTGGACGTGGGCGTCTCCGCTTCCCCATGCTGCCTCGGCAACTGCCCGACTTGACTAGTCCCTGCGACATGCAAGGAAAAACCATCATTACCTGTGATCGTGGGAGGCGCCGGTTAGCCTTCTCCTGAAATAAATGGGGAGGGGGGCGGAGCCCCCGTCGCCCATCTCTTCCCGTTCTGCTTGCTCCTCCCCTTCACTCCATTGCTAGCAGCGACACCAATGGCGCCGTCGAGGAGGTTCTCTGCCGCGGAGAAGGGGAAGGCCCCTTGCGAGGGGCCCGGCTCCCGCGCCCAAGCGTGGACGTGGCCGTCCCCGCAAGCACACCGCGACCCCCGCGGCGGCCCCCCATTCCCGTGGTGGTGCCGCTGCGCGTGGCAGGGGTCGTTCCAGTCGTGGTAGCCCTGTCGATGAAGGGAGACGTGCCATGGTTGCACGGCCTCCCCGTCCGCTCTTCCACTCGGCGGAGGTGCTGCCGGAGTTCGTCGTCTGGTCGGAGAACCCGGCCGGCAACTGGCTTCAGCTCCCGCGCTTGTTCGCCGACGAGCTGCCAGCCTCCGGTCCAGTGGGGCTCTGGCTGCAGGCGGATGGTTGCTGCAGCAGGGCTTCTTGGGTTGCAGTCGAGGTATCCGTCGCGGGCAACATAGCTTTGGCCCGCGATTGGCATATGTTCGCCAGCGCGCGCGCCCTTGGCAAGCGGTGCACCCTCCATTTGAAGTACGAAGGTGATGCGATCCTCTACGTAAGGGTGTTTGGGGAAGATGGTCGCCGCGCCGGGTGCTGCCCCGAGGTGAACGATGGCGAGGAGGTGCTCGGCCTTGGCGACGGTCGGGACGAGGAGGAGGGCGAACCCGCCCTTGGCGTCGACCGTGTCTCGTCCAGCTACGGTGGCTCTTCCCCTGCCGACAGCTCCAGCAGTGGTGGCTACGACCAGCCGCCACGCCGCCGCGCCCGCTTCGAAGGTGGCAGCGGGTCGTCTCGTCGCCGCGCCTCCGTGCAGCGCGAGGAGGGGTCCGGCTGAGCTCAGGACGTCACCAAGAGCCCGCCCCCGTGAACCACTGTGGGGGGCAGGCGCCGCTTTTACTTTGTTCTTCCTTTCCTTCCTGTATCAAAAAGAAACCAGTATGGGACCGGGAGGGGCGTGTATCAAACCGTGATTCCTCAATTACTATGTTATGCTTATCGTTTCTGTGTTGTGCCGTTGTTTTGTGTAGAGACAACTTAGCTTGGCACGCTCGGGGCAGCCTCCTCTTCACGAGGCACTTATTTCCTGGTGCCTCTCAAGGCCTTCCTTGACTCAGTGGGCGCCTGGGAACTGCAAAAAATTCGTTAGAAAACTCGCTAGGAGGCTTATCGTTCACCCGAGCCTTGACCCAGCACTTCATATCACGGTACCCGAGGGGCACGGATTAGGAGAGATGCGCCAGCTTGTGGGCTCGAACGAGGGTTCCTCGCGAAAAAGCAGACGGAAGGCAGAGAAAAGGAAAAAGCTCGCGAGGGCACCTACCTAGCCCCCTTGCGAGGTATGCAAGAAAGAGAACAGGTTAAGCTGGGGTCAGAAACAGCGGCAAAAGGCGACGGAACCAAATCAATCAAGGAACACCAGAAGCAAACTTCAATTAAAAGGAGGCGAGCTAACTACGGAAATCAAATGAAAAGCCGCGTCCGGCACCTAGTCTAGTCTTCAAGTCTTCTCACCAGTGCAGAGCTAAGTGCTGCCACTAGGACGTGGGAGGGAGCCCCCGAGGCCCGAGGGTGGCACTCCTAAGACTCCGGGGCGTGTACATCCCCACTCGTTATTACGTGAGAGTGTCACGGGCGGCGATCTTCACCCGCACTGGGCCTTCTTCACAGGCACCGGGCCTTTCTTCATGGGTAGAACTTCCAGAGGTGCTGGATGTTCCAGGCGTTCTGGATGGGTACCCCGTCCTGTGTCTCCAGGCGCGCGGCGCTAGGCCCGGAGACATGGACGATCTTGAACGGGCCCTCCCACATGGGTGAGAGCTTATGCAACCCTTCCCTGGAGAGGACCCGCCTCAGGACGAGGTCACCTGCCTCGAGCGTCCTAGAGCGGATGCCGCGGCAGTGGTATCGTCGCAGCGCCTGCTGATACCTTGCCGCCCGCAGTGCGGCCTTGCGGCGACGTTCCTTCCCTAGCACGAGGTCCATTCCCCGCGTGGCGTCCTGCTGCGGTTCATCAAACGCCAGGACCCATGCGGAGCGGTGCTTGACCTCATGAGGGAGGACTGCTTCGGCTCCGTAGATGACGAAGAACGGGGTCTCGCCCGTTGGCTTGGTGGCGGTGGTGCGGATGGACCACAACACAGACTGGAGCTCTTCCTACTAGCCCCTGCCGCAGGCCTCGAGCTTCTTGTTGAAGGTCCTGGTCTTGAGGCCCCTCAGGACCTCTGCATTGGCGCGTTCGGCCTGACCATTGCTCCGGGGGTGCGCCACCGAAGCGTAGCAAATCTGCATTCCAAGGTTAGCACAGTATGTCTTGAAGAGATTACTAGTGAACTGCGAGCCGTTATCAGTGATGATGCGGTTGGGGACCCCGAAGCGGCTTACGAGACCCTTGATGAACTTGACCGCGGAGCCAGCTGGGATGGTGCGGACGGCTTCCACCTCCGCCCACTTGGTGAACTTGTCAATGGCGACGTAGAGGTAGCGGTAGGCCCCAGGCGCTCGAGGGAATGGGCCCAAGATGTCCAGCCCCCAGACCGGGAACGGCCATGTGAGTGGGATGGTCTGGAGGCCCTGAGCCGGCTGATGGATCTGCTTGGCGTGGAACTGGCAGGCTTCATAGGACTTCACCAGCTCAGTCGTGTCGTTGAGCGCCGTGGGCTAGTAGAACCCGCTGCGGAATGCCTTGCCGACGAGGGTCCATGATGACGAGTGGTGCCCGCAGTCCCCACCATGTATGTCAGATAGCAACTCCTTCCCCTGGTCTCTGGAGATGCAACGCAGTGAAACGTCGTTCGGTCGCTTCCTGTATAACTCACCGTCCCGAATGCAGTATGCCGTGGCTTGCCGGGCCACGCGCTCCGCGTCCTCCTCCTTCTCCAGCAGCGCCCCGTGCATTAGGTATTCCTTGAATTCCTTGGTCCAGCATCCCTCCTGGGGCTCGAGCGCCATGAGCAGGCACACTCCCGAAGTCAGGCCACAGGCTGGGGCTCCTGTGGCAGGCGGCTGCGGGAGTTCCTCCCGAGGCTGAGCTGTCCTTGAGAGTGGTGGTGTCGTTGATGGCTTGAAGAGCCGCTCCTCGAAGACGCCAGGCTCTTGGGGCTGCTGCTTGGATGCCCTCCTGGCGATGTCGTCAGCTTCCTTGTTGGTGCCCCGGGGCACGTGCTGCAACTCCAGGCCCAGGAACTGCTTCTCCATCTTGCGCACCTCCGCAAGGTATGCTTCCATGTGCTTGTCTTTCGGCTCGTACACCTTGTTGGAGAAGTTGACAAGGAGCTTCGAGTCGCCCCTAACGGCGAGGAGCTTCACCCCTAGAGCTGCTGCAGCCTTCAGGCCAGCTATGAGGCCTTCGTACTCTGCGATGTTGTTGGAGACCTTCTCGCCCCGCTGAAAGCAGAGCTGCACAGCGTAGTAGAGCTTGTCTTGAGTGGGCGAGATGAGTACTGCTCCAGCCCCCACGCCCTGGTGCGCTAAGGCGCCATCGAAATACATGACCCAGCCGTCAGGCGCCTCGCTTCCCGACGAAGTGGACCGGTCCTCGCCTACTTCAAGCATTGGGGCATCCGTCCATTCTGCCATGAAATCAGCGAGTGCAGCTCCCTTGATGACCCTGGTAGTGCTGAACTCCAACTGGAACGCCTGCAACTCGATGTTCCACTCAGCGACCCTTCTAGTAGAGTTGGGGCTCCTGAGCACTCTCTCCAATGGGTAGGCTGAGACGACCTTGATGGGGTGGCCCTGGAAGTAGTGCCGCATCTTACGCGAGGACACCAAGAGCGCGAGTAAGAGCTTCTGAGGCATGGGATATCGTGCCCTTGCGTCCCGCAACACCGTGCTAATGAAATACACCGGGTGCTCGACGAGAGCTGGCGCGTTGGTGAAGCTCGTGTCTTGTGGAAGCTGGGGCGCGCTCCTGAGGCTGTGGAGCTCCCGACGCCTGATCGCTTGTCGGAATCTCAGCGGCATCGTCCTGCCGAGCTTGGTCCTCTGTTGAAGCTGCTTCGGCTCTTGTGGCGCCTTCCTGATCTTGCGTCGTCTCGGCTGGCGGCGTGGCTTGGCATGATGCGCCTTTGGCTTGGCGTTCTTCCCCAACCGCCACCAGAGCCGCGCTGGCGGAGTATGGGGTGGCGGCAAGATAAAGCACTAGGGGCTCAAGAGGTCGTGGCGCCACCATCACTGGAGGGCTGGTCAGGTATCTCTTGAGGTCTTGAAAAGCTTGGTCGGCCTCCGGGGTCCACTCGAAAAGGCCCTTCTTCTTCATTAGCTCGAAGAAGGGTAGGGCGCGCTCTCCCAGCTTGGAGACGAAGCGCCCCAACGCAGTCACCCGACCAGCCAGTTTCTGCATTTCCTTGAGGGTCTGCGGTGGGCTCATGTCTTCACTGGCCTTGATCTTTTCTGGGTTCGCCTCGATCCCTCTATGGGATACGAGGAAACCCAGCAGCTTGCCGGAGGGGACACCAGACACGCACTTCTCCGGGTTGAGTCGCAAGTTCACCTGGCGTAGGCTCGCGAAAGTCTCCTCCAGGTCTTGGATCAAGGTTCTCGCCTCCCGAGACTTCACAACAATGTCATCGACGTAGGCCTCCGCCTTTCTCCCAAGCTGCCGCCCTAAGGCGATGTGCGTCAACCGCTGAAAGGTCGCACCCGTGTTGCACAGTCCGAAAGGCATTAAAGTGTAGCAGTACACTCCACACAGGGTCATGAAGGCTATCTTCTCCACATCTTCTACTGCCATCTTGATCTGGTGATAACCTGAGAATGCATCCAGGAAGCACAGCAGGTTGCACTCGGCGGTGGAGTC
This sequence comes from Triticum aestivum, assembly GCF_018294505.1. Lineage (NCBI taxonomy): Eukaryota > Viridiplantae > Streptophyta > Magnoliopsida > Poales > Poaceae > Triticum > Triticum aestivum. The sequence continues at coordinate 311,743,103 of NC_057811.1, forward strand.
GACGATCTGGTCGATGCGTGGGAGCGGGAACGGATCCTGGGGGCAGGCCTTGTTGAGGTTGGTGAAGTCAATGCACATTCGCTACTTCCCGCCTTTCTTCGGCACAACGACGGGGTTTGCCAGCCATTCGGGGTATCGAACCTCGCGAATGGCACCCGCCGCCTCCAACTTGCGGGTTTCTTGGACGATGAAAGCTTGCTTCTCCGTGGACTGCCGTCTCGCCCGCTGCTTCACAGGGCGTACATTGGGGCACACCCTTAAGTGATGCTGAATCACCTCTCTCGGGACCCCCACCAGCTGCTTGGGTTCCCATGTGAATATCTCCTTGTTTGCGCGCAAGAACCTCACCAACGCTTCCTCTTGGCTCGGGTCGAGGTCGGCGCCTGTGGTAAAGGTGGCTCCTGAGGACCCATCCTCATCGACCGGCACCTGCTTGGTTTCTGCCTTGTCTTGGGTGAACAGCTGCTTCTTCTTGGTTGGTGCGGCCCCCTCGGCCTCAGAGGTGCCCGCGCCGGCGGGCTGCGCCACCGTGGCGGTCTTGAGGGCAAGCTTGAGCGCTGTCAAGGCCTCCTTGACGTCCCCCTTGATGGTGAGGACGCCTTTGCTTCCAGGCATCTTCATGAGGTTGTAGGCCAGATGGGTCGCTACCATGAACTGGGCCAGAGCTGGGTACTCAAGGATGGCGCTGTATGGGAGGGCGATGTGGGTGATGTCGAAGTTGACCAGATCAGTGCGGTAGTTGTCGTGCATGCCAAAGGTGACGGGGAGGCGGATCTGCCCCAGGGGGTGGGCGGTGCCGCCGCCAACTCCTGAGAAAGGCTTGCTGAGGCGGAGTCGCTCGAGCGTCACGTGAAGAAGGCTAAAGGCTTCCATGGAGAGCATGTTGAGGCCGGCACCACCATCGATGAGGGTCTTGGTGACGGCCATGTTGCAATGGTGGGCGCGCAAAGCATCGGGAGCATACCCGCGCCGGCTGTGGTGACGAGGTGGTCTTCTGAGTCGAAGGTGAGGTCAGCCTCGGATGCTGCCCAGCCCGGAGGAGCCCCCGAGTGCTTGGAAGCGGCGCCGATCTGGCGAAGGAACGACTTGATATGGCGATCTGAAGGCGGTGCTAGAGAGCCGCCTAGCAAGGCCGCGACCGCGTGGTGCACCGGTGCCACGTAGCACGCGGTGAAGAGGTCGCGTAGCTCCTCCCAAGACGCCACCATGGATCCAGGGAGGTTAAGTAGCCAGGCGCGTGGCGCACCAGTGAGGGCCATGGGAAGCCAGTTGGCCATGACCTTGTCGTCACCCCCGGCCTCGAGGACGGCCTCCTCATACGCCAGCAGCAAAGCTGACGGGTCCGCCGTGCTGTCATAGCGCGGCGACATCTTCAGCTTGAACTTGGGCGGCCACTGCATCTGCCGCATGGCCGGGGCCAGGGCTCGGAGCCCCTGGCCCTGTCGTCGGCGCCAGTCGCCGGAGCCGGGAGCGGGGCGCCTGCCATGAGGGCGGAGTGCAGTGGTGGCGGAGCGCAGATCGATGGAAGGAAAGCCACGACACACCCCTACCTGGTGTCGGGTGGTAGGTGCGACATATGCCAACGGGTGGCTTATCATTGTGGGAGCCAATAAGACGTCGCCGGTGCCTGGAAACGGGATGAGGCGAAGACATGCACATCGGCGAATCTTACCCAGGTTCGGGGCTCTCCGTGGAGATAACACCCCTAATCCTGCTCTGCGGGGTCTCCGCATGATCACTAGATCAAAGCGAGTAGCTACAAAGGCTCCTTGAGCTGTCGGATTCGAGGGAGAAGAAGAGCAAGGCTAGCTCTCCCTTTCCTCTCTATATGGTGTGTGTGTAACTCAATGAGACCAACCCTTTGCATGGGTGCCCCGGGGGGTTTATATAGGCCTACCCCCCCGGGGTGCAATTGTAATCCGGCTGGGCGTGGGTCCCAGCCATCAGTGTCTGTGTTCGCCGGCTTCTCCGCCGACTGGTGGGTCCCGCCGGCTGCCGGCCTCTTGGTCGACAGGCTGGCCCCACCGCTTGGGGGTCTTGTCGGCGGCTGGTTACTGTTGCCTTGCCCCTGATGACGAGGGCTTTGTCGAGGTAAGCGTGGCTACAGTGTGCCGTCTTGCGGGCCCTCACTGTAGCCTTACCTCGTCTTGTCTCCTTAATGTGGCACATGTTTCGAGGGAGGGGGTAGCCGGCTCCCGAGGGCCGACTACGCCCCTGGCCGACTGGGGGAGGCCGGGCCGCCTTCGTGCATCTCTCTGGCTAAAGGGGCCCGCCGCCCGCGGGCCGTACTGGCGTCTGTCGTGGATGACGTCGAGGCCAACATGGCTACAGTGCCGCGCCGGACGGGAGATGGCTGACCCGTACGGCGTCCTGTGGCCATGCCTGCTTCGGGATTCGGGGGTAGTGGGGTGTACTGTGGCCACGCCCCATCTTATCTCCGTTATGTGGGCATAGTCTTGGTGGGTGTGGTCTTGGCCGGCTTCTTGGAGTCGGTGTTCTTCATGGCCGGCTTTTGGGAGTCGGTCCTTTTGGAGCCGGCTTCCTGGAGTAGGCCATTTCGTAGCTATCTTGGGGGAGGTTTCTAGGAATGGGTCGCCTTCTGAGAGTCGGCCCCTGGGATAGCCGGCCGGGGGAAGGCGGCCCAGTGCTTCGAATGCTTGAAGGCCCAAATGGCCTGATAATTTTTTGAGGAGCCAGGGGGAGTCGGTTAGGCTACTCGTGGCCATTTACTCCGACAGTAGTCCCCGAAGTTGATTGAGCTTCGAGGTGGGGTGGGAGTCGAGAAGCTCGGTCAGCTTCCTATCTTAACAAGCCGGCAGCTGGGAGCCGGCTTCGGCTAGGCGCGCCGTCTTGGCGAAATTTTTTGAAGTCGGACGGCGGGAGTCTGCCGGCGCGCGCACCGGGCCGCGGGCCGGCCACTTGCCGCCTGCGAACCACGTGGCATCCCTTGGCTAAAAAGCCTGACAGCCCACGCGCGCGACGAGACGTCGCCGCAGGTCGGGGGCCCACCACTCCTACACCCGGGCCCAGGCGCGGATTCTCTGTGGCCCAAAGCCGCCCGCATGTCTTGCTGCGGCGGTTTCAGCACGCCTTTAGGGCGTAATAATCGCGGGGCGTGGGGGGAGTGGGTGCAGTTAATCCCACGTCCCACCCCACGCCTCGCCTCCTCGGCTTCACCGTGCGAAGCTACAAGTAGGGGGAGGGGGGGAAGCGGCAGGCGCTCGCACGCCCCTCTCCTCTCCGCCATCTTCTTCCTTCTGCTCTTGCTTGCAACAGCGCCTCGCCGCCGCACCGTTCTACCACTCGATTCTCCGCCGCCGCGCTCATTCTCGCCAGCCCTACGCCGCGATGCAGTACGGCGGGGATTGACGGCTCCAACGTCCATGAGGATCATGTCGAGTTCCTCCGCAAGACGCGGCGGCTGCCCGGCGCGGACAAGGTGCGGGTCCGTCTCGCGCCGGCGAAGGAGATCACGCCGGAGCCGGAGGAAGGCGAGCGGGTGGTCTTCCGCTCGCATTTCTTGCGCGGCATCGGCTTGCCCGCGAGCGCCTTCTTCCGCTCCTTTCTCGAATTCTACCAACTCCAGCCGCACCACCTCACCCCGAACACGGTGGTGCTGCTGTCCGCCTTCGTCACCTTGTGCGAAGGCTACCTCGGCGTCCTCCCCACCCTCGAGCTCTGGGGGAGTTCTTCCAGTCCAAGCTGGGCACGCGTATGCAGGGCGTGCCGGCTCAGAGTGGCGCCTTCATCGCGATGCGGAGGGTGACTGCCGACAACCCCTTCCCCGTCATCACGCTGATCCAGTCGGTGAAGCTATGGCAGAAGTCATACTTCTATGTGAAGAACGTCGCCCCGCAGGGCGACTACGTCAATTTGCCGGCTTACGAAGCCGGCCCGCCGGCGGGCAGGCGGCCCCAGTGGTCCTATCGGGCCGTGACGCTGACGCCGGCTGGAGCCGCAGCTGTCGCCCGACTGCGGGTGATGATCCAGTCGGAGGGCCTATCGGGGCCCGACCTGCTGGCCGCCTTCGTCACGCGCCGGGTGCTTCCGCTCCAGAGCCGCCCTCATCTGATCTGTCAGATGAGCGGCCAGCTCGATCCGAGTCGGATGTGCACCAAAGACATGCCGCACGACGAAGTGGCCCATATGGTGAACTACCTTGCGAACTGCAAGCTCTCCGCAGAGTGGCAGTTTGGCAAGGAGCCATATTGCCGAGCTCACCCGCCGCCCACGGTATGTTCTCTTTTTCTCTTTCTCTTCTCTCAGTTTTGTCGCCGAGTTCCTTTTGGCCGACTCTGACTAGTCGGCTTGTCTCGACAGAGCCCTCTTCTTCGGCCTGCAGGCGGGTCGGACGCGGAGCGCCGATTCGTCCCCGACCGGGCGGAGCACGATCTGGAGGACCCCGACTTGGGGGCGGCCGCCATGGACGACAACACCGAGGCGGGCGGTGGCCAAGCCGGCGGCGAGGCAGGCGGCTCCGGGCTTGGAGTCAGCTTCGACGACTGGCCGGACGATGACGAGGCGGAAGTCGTCCCACGCCGCCAGCCGGCGCCTGGCCACGGCGCGGGTTCCTCCGCCGCGCCGCCTGCTCGGGGCGGCGGGCAAAAGCGTCGTGCCGCGCCGGGCTTGTTCGGCAGTCGGCCGAAGAAGCCCAGAGGCGGGGCAGCGGTGACCAGGCGGGAGGAGGCGGCCGCGAAGGCGGCCCGCTTCCGCAAGGCGGTGAAGCAGCCGCAGACGGTGTCGGCGTAAGTATATACTCCTTCGTGTATTCTTTTTTCTTTTCTCTGGTAGCTCCTGAGTCCTTGTCCTTTCTCCAAAAAACCAGGGCTCCATTGTCGCTCGAGCGAGCTGCTGCCGCCTCCGTCGTTGGTTCGCCGGGAGGATCTGGGAGCACTACTCGCCGCGTGGACCCCCGTGCCGATCTTCAGGTGGCGAAGGAGCGGAACGCGCGGGAGGTGCGGGAGGAGCGAGAGGCGGAGGCATTGAGGGCGGCCGCCGCCAAGGCGGCGCAAGAGGAGTAGGCGGCGAAGGCGCGCGCTGACGCCATGGCCAAGGCCCAAGCGAAGGCTGCGGCTGCAGCGATGGCGGAGGGGGCCTTGCTGGTCACCCCACTGCGCGTCGCGGCGCCTGGGGCCCCAGAGCCCTCGCCAGAAGAAGCCGGCGGCGACCAGCCGGGGCTGGAGAGGGAGGACGACGTCGTCATCCTGGAGAGGGTGGCGTCACCGGCCCCGCCGACTGGGGCGACTCAAGGCGGCCGGCCTGACCTACCTCCTGTGCAATCGGCCGGGGGCGAGCCGGCCGCAAGGACTGATCTGGTGGTCCGGGCGCCGTCGCGCCAGCGCATGGGGAAGGCCGCATCAGAGCCGCAGAAGGCTGCATCGGAGCTGCAGCAGGCCGCGGGCTCCAGCTCGTCGGCCCAGGATATGGAGGCGGCCAGCGCCAGCTTGGGGTGGACGCCGGGCGGAGGGACGGCCGTGATGAATCTGGCCGCGCAGGACGTCCGGACCCGGCTTCAAGCCCAGGCTACGGCGCTGAGGAAGTACAACGACGAGTTCCTTGCGACGCGGGCAGCCATCCGGGTTAGTCTTCTTGTCTTTGCTTTTTTGATCTTGATTTCTTCCGTGGGGGCGCGTCAGCGCACCCACTGGGTGTAGTCCCCGAGTTCCGAGTCGGCTGCTGAGCAGGCGGCTTGGAACTTCCTAGCAGACCTTGTGTTGCTATTCTTGTTCTCATTCGCTCTCCTGCCTGACTTGCAGGACTACCACAACCTCCGCGCGGCTGCCTTCAACTCCCAGGCTCGGGAACTGACCCAGAAGACTGCTGACCTATCTGAGAGCCGGGGTAAGTGCTTCGTCTTTTATCTCACGTGGGGGCGCGTCAGCGCACCCACTGGGTGTAGTCCCCGAGATTCGGGCCGACTGCTGAGCAGTCGGGTCGGATCTTCCTTGACGACTTCTTCTTATTGCTTCTTTTTTTCTCTGCCATCCCTGCAGTGGCCAACACCAATCTAAGGGAGCAGCTGGGAGGGTCTCAGGCCGCCCTTCGTGCTAAGGAGGCCGAGTTTGCCGCCTTGGCGCAGGAGCGTGACCGCCTGGCCAAGAGGTTGGCCGACCAGGAGGAGAGCCACAAGGCGGCCCTGAAGGCGGTGCAGGACAGCGAGGCCGCCCTCCAGGCCGAGTACGAGACAGAGGCGGCTAGCTGGGCCGAAGCGAAGCAGACGCTGATCAATGGCTATGGCCAGATCGAAGATTTGGTTGACGGTAAGCCGCCTTCTTCTTCGTCCTTTCTTGCCGCTTGCCGTTTTTGGCTCGTTTTCTGACTTGGTGTTTTCAGTTCTTTCTCTTTCTTTCTTGCGCAGAGTACTTCCCTGGCAACTCTACCGCCGCCAACAAGATCATCGAGGCCCGCCGTGAGGCACAGAGGCAGGCTGGCGCCGAGATTGCGCCAAACGCTCGCCGGTCGCTGGAGGAGCAGCTCTTGGCGATCCAGGCCCGCCTCCAGCCGGCTCATCGCCTGCTCCGCCGACTTCAACGTGTCGGGGTGCAGATGTTGGCCGCCCTCTGGCCTGGCAAAGTGGTTCCCCGTACCCCCAGTCAGACTACCGACTGGCTGGAGGTGGCGGTCGGCCACTTTGAAGCCTGGAAGGCTTCGGCGGCTCGGTCCGGCGCCAGGCGGGCGCTGGAGTTTATCAAGGCCTGGTATCCCGGGATGAGTCTGGACCAGCTGGCCACCTGGCGGTAGCAGGCCGACATGGAGCTGGAGCCGGCGCGACCGGCTATCATCCGGCGGGCTTCAGCGATCGCTGACTACACCGACACCAGCGCCTTCGCCCCTGAGGTGGATGACAATGGTGTTGCCCAGCCGGAGGAATGGTTCGGGCAGAACCCGGCAGACAGCAAAGACTCGGCGGAGGAGATCGACTCGAGCGACGAGGGCGAAGAGGAGGAGGAGGAGGGTGAAGACGCCGGGCCGGATGGTGGAGCAGCCGGCCAGCCTCAGCTTGACCGTGCCTCCAGCAACATGGCACGCGCGGGTGCACCGCCTGCCGCCGGCGATGATCAAGCCGATACCCGCCAGCCGGCCACTCCTTCGGCTGGTGACGCCGTCTGCACCGACCAACCTGGCTCCCACACCGCGCCTTTAGTCTAGTCTGCCATCTTTATTTTCCTGTCTTATCACTTTTAGAACAATATTTTGTTAAGTTTGCACAATTCCACCCACTGGGGGTGTATTCAAACTATGTTGATTGCCGGCCTGTTGGGGGCTTTATATGTAGATATGACTATGCATGTGTTTGGCTTTTCCTTGTTCTTTGCTTTTCATCCTTCTGCTGTTTCCTTTGCCGCCCTCCCTTGGTTGCCGCCTCCCCAGTCAGACAGTTGCTCTGCAATCTGTGGCTGGAGAAGTGCTTGGCCAGTTGGGAGGGCAAGTACTCTAGCTTTGTTGGATTATAGCGAAGTGTTTGGGAAGCCGGCCAGCCGGCGGTTCTGACAGCCGGCAAGCGTGGTTGGAGGCCGTCTTTTCGCTATACAAGTTCATTAGTCCTTAGCCGTTTTTCGTGTGGGCATCCTTTCTGCCTTGGCTCTTGCTAGTCGGACAGTCGGTTCTTCGAGCTGCGACTTTCAACAAGAGAGGACTCGGGAGCCGGCACACTACTTGTCTGACTTCAGGTAGAATTTTGATATAGCTTAAAGCGGCCAGTCCCCGGGCCGACTAGTCGAACCCGGTGCCAGACAGAAAATCAAATGTAATAACACATTCATGGATATGACACTTGTCACTCACAGATAAATGAAGGCAGTCCCCGAGTGCCCCTCGGGGGGCCTGTTGTTTTCGTACTTAATACAAAAGGGTAGCATGATACATACTGCTTTTAACTGTAAAATCTTCTCAGGAGGTTCGCGTTCCATGGTCGCTCCGACTCCTTGCCAGAATCATCCCTCTTGCGTGCTCTTGGTTTTTGCGTGTCGATCAGGTAGTAGGAGTCGTTGCCTAGTGCCTTGCTGATGACGAAAGGGCCTTCCCAAGGGGCCGAGAGCTTGTGCTGCCCGGCTGTTCGCTGGATCAGCCGAAGCACAAGGTCGCCCTCCTAGAAAGATCTTGGCTTGACCTTGCGGTTGTGGTAACGGCGCAACCCCTGCTGGTAGATGGCAGACCGGCTGAGTGCTAACAGCCGGCCTTCTTCCAGCAGGTCGACACCGTCTTCTCTCGCTTCCTTGGCCTCCGCCTCCGTGTACATGGTGACCCAAGGCGAGTCGAACTCGATGTCGGTTGCGATGAAAGCCTCGGCACCATATACAAGGAAGAACGGAGTGAAGCCGGTTGACTTGTTAGGGTTAGTACGCAGACTCCAGAGGACAGCCGGCAGCTCATCGAGCCAGCAGCCGGCCGATCGCTCCAGTGGTACGACCAGTCGGGGCTTGATGCCGGAGAGGATGAGTCCATTTGCTCGCTTGACCTGGCCGTTTGACTGCGGGTGGGCAACGGACGCTAAGTCCAGTCGGATACCCTGCGTCGCGCAGAAACATGCCAGTGCTCCTTTGGCAAAGTTTGTGCCATTGTCGGTGATGATGCTGTGCGGTACACCGTACCGAGTAGTGATGTCGGTGATGAACGTCACGGCAGTCGGCCCGTTCAGCTTCTTGATCGGCTTCGTTTCGATCCACTTGGTAAACTTGTCCACGGCGACAAGCACATGTGTCAAGCCGCCGCAGGCTGTCTTGAATGGGCCCACCATGTCTAGTCCCCAGACGACAAAGGGCCAGGTGAGGGGAATGGTCTTGAGTGCAGAAGCCGGCGGAGCAGGCGATGAGCCGGCTCTCGGGGTAGTCCGTGCCCGCGTCGGACGCGGGCTCGTCAGAGATGCGAGTCTCGCCGAGCAGATCGGCGAGGCAGCTCGCTGCGCAGGCGTCGTCGACGCCTTGCAGCGCGTCGGGGCAAACGCCATCGGGCGCAGCAGGCTGGCTGCGCTCGTGGGGGAGAAAAAGGGTTCCCATCCAGAACAGGTCTCTGGACGACGGTGCACCTGGCCCCACGGTGGGCGCCAAATGTCGGGTGGTAGGTGCGACATATGCCAACGGGTGGCTTATCATTGTGGGAGCCAGTAAGACGTCGCCGTTGCCTGGAAACGGGATGAGGCGAAGACATGCACGCCGGCGAATCTTACCCAGGTTCGGGGCTCTCCGTGGAGATAACACCCCTAATCCTGCTCTGCGGGGTCTCCGCATGATCACTAGATCAAAGCGAGTAGCTACAAAGGCTCCTTGAGCTGTCGGATTCGAGGGAGAAGAAGAGCAAGGCTAGCTCTCCCTTTCCTCTCTATATGGTGTGTGTGTAACTCAATGAGACCAACCCTTTGCATGAGTGCCCCGGGGGGTTTATATAGGCCTACCACCCGGGGGAACAATTGTAATCCGGCTAGGCGCGGGTCCCAGCCGTCAGTGTCTGTGTTCGCCGGCTTCTCCGCCGGCCATTGGGGCCCGCCGACTGGTGGGTCCCGCCGGCTGCCGGCCTCTTGGTCGACAGGCCGGCCCCACCACTTGGGGGTCTTGTTGGTGGCTGGTTACTGTTGCCTTGCCCCTGATGACGAGGGCTTTGTCGAGGTAAGCGTGGCTACAGTGTGCCGTCTTGCGGGCCCTCACTGTAGCCTTACCTTGTCTTGTCTCCTTAATGTGGCACATGTTTCGAGGGAGGGGGTAGCCGGCTCCCGAGGGCCGACTACGCCCCTGGCCGACTGGGGGAGGCCGGGCCGCCTTCGTGCATCTCTCTGGCTAAAGGGGCCCGCCGCCCGCGGGCCGTACTGGCGTCTGTCGTGGATGACGTCGAGGCCAACATGGCTACAGTGCCGCGCCGGACGGGAGATGGCTGACCCGTATGGCGTCCTGTGGCCATGCCTGCTTCGGGATTCAGGGGTAGTGGGTTGTACTGTGGCCACGCCCCGTCTTATCTCCGTTATGTGGGCATAGTTTTGGTGGGTGCGGTCTTGGCCGGCTTCTTGGAGTCGGTGTTCTTCATGGCCGGCTTTTGGGAGTCGGTCCTTTTGGAGCCGGCTTCCTGGAGCCAGCCATCTCGTAGCTATCTTGGGGGAGGTTTCTGGGAATGGGTCGCCTTCTGAGAGTCGGCCCCTGGGATAGCCGGCCGGGGGAAGGCGGCCCAGTGCTTCGAATGCTTGAAGGCCCAAATGGCCTGATAATTTTTTGAGGAGCCAGGGGGAGTCGGTTAGGCTACCCGTGGCCATTTACTCCGACACCCGGCGCGCCAAATGTCGGATCACGGGTTCCAGCAAAACCCTCAAGGTTCGAACACTGGGGTGCATGCGAAGATTTCCCCCTACCGATCCACGTCCTAGCTTGCTAAGATCTCAAGGGCTAACTCGACGAACTCACAACACAAGGGACACAAGATTTATACTGGTTCGGGCCACCGTTGTGGTGTAATACCCTACTCCAGTGTGGCGGTGGTGGATTGCCTCTTGGGCTATGGATGAACAGTACAAGGGGAAGAACAGCCTCCTGAGGTTGAGGTGTTCTTGTGCTCGAGTGTGACTAAGGGTTGGCTCGAGATCAGATCGATCCTGAGGCTCAGTTGTCTCTCTTGATCAGTTGCCTCCTATGGTGGTGGCTAGTCCTATTTATAGAGACCCCGGTCCTCTTCCCAAATATTGAGCGGGAAGGGATCCCACAACGGCCAATTTGAAAGGGGACAACTAGTACAACTTATCCTGACAAAAGCAATCTTCGCCTGCCAAAGGCTCTGGTGGTGACGCCGCCTTGGGCTCCATGGTGACCTCCGTCCTACCGTTCTGCTGGCATGGTCTCGTTGCACCAATATGGAAACCTTTGCTTGATGCCTCGGTACTCCGCGCCTGCGCTTGCTTCCTTAGCAGCAAAGAGGAAACAAGGACACTGCGCGGACTGGCGCCCGCCTGGCGCCCGCCTGGCCTTGATCGTCATGGCTCACGTCACGAGAACCTCGCGAGGTTTGCCTTGCCTTGAACTCGCCGCCCCTCATGAGCCGACCCGGTGAGGCCGCTCCTGAGAAGGTCTTGCGTGGTCTGCCTCGCGAGGCTTGGCCCCTCGCGAGGGTCTTAAGTGCTTGCCGGTGAAGATGGGCCGTACGGGCCCGCTCACAGAGCCACGCCGTGGGCCGCAGGCAGGCAAGTCTGGGGACCCCCGTTCCCAGAACGCCGACAGTAGTAATATTTAGAATATGTTCAGGAAAGTAGGCCTTGCCAGCCAATTTAGGGTGAGATTGAACCTACTGCGCACATCCTCAAGTCATCTGGTACGGTAAGATGGAATGTCTGGCGGAGGCCGCAAGGTCCTGATGTGTCCGCGCACTGTACACTCTATGAATGGAAGAAAACCCTCAAATCAGCTCGAATAAAAATGAATTCACAGCGATTTCGGCCGGGTGATTAAAGGAGGCAGATGAACTGGGATAAGAGATACGATAATATCTCATTAAATTAGTTACCTTGTTTTCCATGAGAAAGAACCCTCAGTATGGCAGATTCCCCAACCAAGTGGAGCTGGGTCGACCGCGAGCAGCATCAAGAAAGTCGATGGCGATAGGCGGCGGCAAGCGGAAGTGGCGAAATGTGATGGGCTTTGCCGGCAGCCTGGCGGCGGCGGCAGGCGTCGAGCTAAGTGGTTACCGCCGCAATAGACGGTGCCATGCATAGACGTGGAGGAGCTTGTGCAGGTGTGAATGGGGACCGGAGGGGGTGGCGGGCGGGGTGAGGGTTTTTGTGACGTGGGGATGGTGAGGGTTTTCTTTTTCTGTTTTGAATTGGGTGGTGAGGGTTTTCTATCCCACAAAGAATTGGAGGCGATGGTTTGCTAGAGCCAACCGTGTGTGATTGACACAATAGGCAAAATGAAAGTCATTGCACATGGTTCCACTTTTGGGAACCGTGTGTGATTGACGTACTACCTCCGTCCTGGTTTATTGGTCCCCTTTGTAATTTTTACCAAATTTTGACCAAATATTTAAATAAGAAATGTTTATGCATGTCACCAAAAATTATATGATTGAATACTATGCTCTAATACCCATCCAACAATATAATTTTTGCTGACATGCACTAACATTTTGTCAGTTAAACCTTTGGTCAAACTTTAACACAACTTACAAAGGGGACCAATAAACCAAGACGGAGGTAGATTCCGTCAACCGAACGGATTGCATCCATATCCCACGGTTAGACATAAGTAAACATAGATTAAACATACTCAGACATAGGTAATAAGCGTACACGTACACAAGCATAGTTCAACCATAAGTACATAGTTCAACCGTCATTAAGCATACTCAAGTGTACATAGTTCGATCCCACATCTCATCTCACATGCCGGCACGATCCCGAAACTTCTCCAGGTACTCGGAGTACGCGCCGTGTGCCACCCTGCGAGAATACTTCTGCTTGAAGGATCCAACGGCCTGTCCTCTTGCATGCGCCAGAACACTTAGATAAGCGTCATGAAGCTTGTCGTTGCAAAATGAGCATTGGTAGTCGCCGTTCCAGGTCCTAATACGCCTGTTATGCTTTCCCGCATAAAGCTCCCTCAGGATTTTCCACTTGTACCTCCTCTGGCCATCTTCATCCTTGTTGTCCACATCGTTAGACAACACCTATACAAATAGTAAAACAAATTTGGCATCAAATCAATGTTTACATGCCGTGAAGTAGGATTAGGAATTTATGGCTATTTATTTATGTATATCTAGAGATTATGGTTCAATTTTTAAGCACAGTCGTCTATGTACAGACAAATCTTGAAGAAAATAATGGCACAAACATATGTAGGTCATTCAAAATCAATTGTCAAGTCCTGGCTAGGAATTATTAGCACGAACACTAACCCTAGTCGGATTACTAGCAGAAATCATTTGCGCAGATGAAACAACTAATCACTTATCACTTGTACCATTCACACAATCAATAAGTACACTACACGGATCTAACGAAACTTACTCAGATTTCATGGATTGGGAGAACATAACCATAGGATTTCTATTCCAAAAAGGGGGAGGCAGGAGTAACCAGAGAAACCCTATGATCTATTTGACACATAAATGGGTATAGATGACTAACTAGCTGTCCGTTGTCATCGGAGTCGTTGCCGGAGTGGTCGTCGGAGTCGTCGCCGGGGTCGTCACCAGAGTCGGTGTGGAACTCCACCTCCGGCTGTGGAAGCTCAACGCCGTCAACGACATCAGGGTGCAGCGATAACTCGCCGGCGGTGACAGCAACCTCTGTCTCCATCTCCACATCGTGCTCCGGTGCTTTAGAAGCCCCGGCGTCGCCACTCCCTTCGATGGGGCACTTTGGCGGCATCCTCATACACTGACGGCTTTGAGGACTGAGAGCGGCATCGAGGATGCAAGCGGAGAGAGAGGATTGTGTGTGTGGCGAGGATGGGGGCTGCGGCCACTCGGGCGCACCATTAATATGGAGTAGTGGGAGTTGAGGGAGAGCGGCGGGCGGCGGTCAAACTGATGGCTTGCCTCCCGGTGAGCCTGCGCATCGGACTACTGGCATGCCTACCAAAGTTTCACATAGCTACTCGCACGCCTCCCGATGACACTGCACTACGAGCACGCCTCCGTCAATTCACACACCTGCACGCACGCCTCTCGGTCTGCCTGCGTGGCGGACTGCTTGCATGCGTCCCGTCAACTCACACCTGCTCGCACGGCACACCGGTCGCGCGGCGGCACGTATATTGTTTTTTATTTGGATGATTAATGATGCCGCTTTATTTACACGGGAAGGGGTTAAAAACCGTTTGTATAGCACCGACGCGTACCAGTGGAAACACACTGAAATGTTTTTGGAGTTTTTGTTTTTCTGAAGAAAGTAAAACAAGAACGAGAAAAACTATTTACATGGGAAAGCTCCCAACAAGCACGAGAAATCTTTTTGGGTTTTCTTTTAATTTTACTACTAAGCATGCATAGAAAGTAAACTGGCTACAACTAATTTTTTGGATTTTCTTAAGGTTATTCTAACACACAAGAATAAAGCAGAAAAAGAAATAAACTAACATGGATAATACAATGAAAAAGTATGAACACCGACAACTGGAATGAGTGTGTGAACATGAATGTAATGTCGGTGAGAAATACGTACTCCCCCAAGCTTAGGCTTTTGGCCTAAGTTGGTCTAAGGCCACAGCTGGCCTGGTGGATATCCCAAGTTATAGTTGGGGTTGTACTGAGACGCATCAGCTACTTCCTGAAGGGCTGCAGCATGGAGGCGAGCAGCTTCTGCTGTTCTCTCATACTCGTTTGCTTCCTCTCTAGTTATAAAATATTGCCCATTTGCCTGAAAGTTAAAGAAAGCAGGAGCAGGAAGAGTAACAAGGACGGCGCCGTCTATCTAAGATTAGTTAGTACTGGAGGATCTGTTCGTTCCTCTTAAGAAACTGATATCGTACCATAGCCTCATAGTCTATAAAACTAGGTGGCAACTCAATATCATACCCTCTAATAGATACACCCAAATATTTAGCTAAACGAGTTGCATAAATCCCACCAAATAAATATCCATCTTTAGCATTAAGATGTAACATCCTAGCAATAATGGCCCCCAGATTATATCGTTTATCACCTAACACCGTACACTTGAGGACACTAAGATCTGGAATGCAAATGTGGCAATGCTCATGTTTACCATTAATACACCTACCGATAAAGAGAGCAAAATAATGTATGGCAGGAAAGTGAATGCTCCCTACGGTTGCTTGTGTGATATTTCTAGTTTCTCCAACAGCGATGCTAGCAAGGAAATCATTATATTCAGATTTATGAGGCTCACTAAGACTACCCCATTGTGGGATTTTTCATGCATCACAAAAATCTTCTAGGTCCATAGTATAAGATTCATCATAAAGATCAAACAAGACAGTATGAGTATTACGTTTGGATGAAAACTCAAACCTCCGCACGAAGGAATTGGTGAGATAATAATAATGTAAGCAATTGAACGATAAGAAATCCTCGAGGCCGACATTTTTTACGTACGCATAGAATTCATCCTTGAAACCTGCACGGTCCATAAATTCATCCAATGGCCATTCGCAAGGCTTCACTTGAGCTTCCCTTGGTGGTTCAAGGTCCTGCTCACGAATCGCAGGCCTTGGTCCTTGCTTCCTTGAAGAACCACCTTGATACATTTTCCTGGACATTTTTCTTCCTCTGCAAAATTTCTGAAATTTTTAGTGACTCAAAATAAAAGTGAACCAAACTCAACAAAATTGATAGCAACTACTCCTACAAGTGCCTAGAGGCTATATCATGCATCAAAACTACTTTGGACCAAATAAATTTGACATGTAAGCTCAAGAACAAGGTCACCACAACAGCAAAAATTTGCAATAAATAAAGCACTGGAACAAAAACTAATTAGACCATTGGAGGAGTCACATACCGAAGAACAATCCCCCAAAGTAGTTTTGTGAATGGAGTTTTGAGCAAGGAGATCAAAAATGGCAGCAAGATGAGCAAGAAGACGAGTTTGAGCTATGGAGTGATTTTTCTGGAGGAAGAAGGAGCGGATGGGTGCTGGAATAAGTGGAGGGTGCCACATGGGGCCCACAAGGTCAGGGGATGCCCCAGGGGGGTGGGCGCGCCCTCCGCCCTTGTGGCCAGCTGGTGAGGCCCCCTGGTGTGTGTTCAGTGCCAGAAATTCTAAAATATTACATAAAAAATCATACTAAATTTTCAGGGCATTTGGCGAACTTTTATTTTCAGGACATTTTTATCGCACGCATAATTCAGAAAACAGATAGAAAATACTATTTTTGCTTTATTAATCTAAATAACAGAAAGTAAAAAGTGGGTACAGAGAGTTGTGCTTTCTAAATTCATCCATCTCATGCTCATCAAAAGGAATCCATTAACAAGGTTGATCAAGTCTTATTAACAAACTTCTTCCGAATGACATGAAGCCGGAGAACTTTCGAATAACACTAGGTTACCTCAATGGGGATATGCATTACCCCAACGATAAGAATATCATATTTCTTTTTGACAGTAGGAAGAGGAAATTCAAAACCTCCAATAGTAATAGTTGAAATTTTTCCAATAGAATTGATAGTATGAACTTGAGGTTGTTTCTTCAGAAAGTGTATCGTATGCTCATTACCATTAACATGAAAATTGGCATTGCCTTTGTTGCAATCAATAACATCTCCTGCAGTATTCGACAAGGGTCTACCAAGGATAATCGACATACTATCGTCCTCGGGGATATCAAGAATAACAAAGTCCATTAAGATAGTAACGTTTGCAACCACAACAGGCACATCCTCACAAATACCGCACTACTAGGAAAAGGGCTATAGCTAATATGGACATTAATGGCGCACCAGATACAGGTGCGCCATTAGTGTCCTCATTACTAATGGCGCACCACACACATGGTGCGCCACTACTAACAATTTTTTCTTTCCAAAACTAGTAATGGTGCACCAAGGCATAGTGCGCCATTACTAGTTTTAACTAGTAATGGCGCACCACACACTCTGTGCGCCACTACTAACAATTTTTTTTACTTTTTTTTCAAACTAGTAATGGCGCACCATGGTATAGTGCGCCATTACTAGTTCAAACTAGTAATGGCGCACCACAACCACGGTGCGCCACTACAAACAATTTTTTTTATTTTTTTGCAAAACTAGTGACGGCGCACCACGTTACAGGTGCGCCATTAGTAACCAGGGTTACTAATGGCGCATTATTAGGTGGTGCGCCATTGGTAACCTGAGAGCAGCTAGATATTTTGGATAGCCACCTACCACACTCACTTTCCCCACTTCATTCTCTCCACCTCCTCCTCCAAGCTTGTCTCGGCTGCCTCCTCCTCCTCACCTCATTTGCACCATAGATTCACCCAAATTAAGTGGTTAAATTCCTTTTTTTGATAGGTAAGTAAGGGGAAAGCTTTCTTTATGTTGTAGATCTACTTTTTTCTCCCTCCAACAACGTGCACATGCACTTTTTATGGCCTAGATCTACGTATGTTTGTGGTGTTGCATATGTTTGTGGTGTTGCATATGTTTGTGTTTGCAGGTACCGGTATTTGAAATGCGATAGTTGCCAATATTTTGCCGGAATGTTGATTCATTTCCGTTTCGGCGAGAATTTGGCACTATGCATTCTTTTTGGTCCTATTTTTAGGCAAAGTCATGCCAAATTTTTTTGGTTCTAAAATATCGTTTTGCTCTACCCCGCAGGCGACCATGGTTCGCACGATGACCGAAGGCATCGTGAATAGGTTTTTGAGCTCCGCGAGGGCCGAGATGCTTCAAAAGAACGAGACGGAGATAAGATGTCCGTGTCGAAGATGCAAGCTGAAGAGCCTTATGGACCCGGATTCCGTACAGGTGCGGGACCACCTGCTCTTGCGTGGTTTCATGGATGGCTATCGGTGGCAAGGTGATGAAGATGACTATGAAGTCGTCCATGGGGGCCGGGCAAGAAATGAGGAAGGGCAGCAAGACAACCGCGGCGAGGGCGGGCGAGAAGACGAAGAATCTCCAGGACATGATCACGAAGTAGATGCAGTACACAGTCATCATGTAGAAGATGCCGGACATGATGATGAGGAAGATCCAAGACGAAGGGCATGATCATGAAGATGAAGATGCCGGAGCAGACGATGATGGACCATCGATGGGCTGGGTGCAGGACCCTCATATTCAAGAGCTGCTTCTCAAGCAGACGGATAACGCAAGAGCTGCCGCCCGAGAGAAAGCCAAGCTGGATCAACTGGAGATAGACGCGGTTACTCCATTGTATGAAGGATGCAGGCCCGAGGATACCCGCCTGAAAGTAACGCTCATGGCTCTGGAGATGAAGGTAAAACACAAAATGACCGACGCATGCTTCGACGAGAACATGTCATTCTGGCACGAACGTCTTCCCAAGGGGAACAAGTGCCCGACCAGTTTCGAGGAGGCGAAGAAAATCGTGTGTCCTCTGGATTTACCGCACGTGAAATACCATGTGTGCATGAACAATTGCATCATTTATCGGGACGAGCACGCGGAGTCTACCATATGTCCGGTGTGCGGCGTCACTCGATACAAGAAGAGGAAGAAAGCTCCTCGAAAAGTGGTGTGGTACTTTCCGATCACTCCTCGTCTGCAGCGGTATTTCGCGGACCCTAAGCTAGCAAAGCTCCTGCGTTGGCACGCGGATAGGGAGGAGAAGAAGCGAGAAGATGACGGAAATGATCCGGAGATAAATAAAAAAGACAAGATGCTGAGTCACCCTAAGGATGCGAGCCAGTGGCAAGCGTTGAACTTCGAACACCCAGAATTTGGGGACGATCCAAGGAACATCGTGCTGGGCGCGAGCACCGATGGAGTCAATCCGTTTGGCAGCCAGAGAAGCACACATAGCACCTGGCCTGTGTTTGTGTGGATGTACAACCTTCCCCCTGGTTGTGCATGAAGAGGAAGTACATTCACATGAGTATGCTAATTGAAGGGCCGAAACAACCAGGGAACGACATCAATCTGTATCTGGGGCTGCTGAAAGAGGAGCTAGACACGCTGTGGAAAACGCCAGCCAATACGTGGGACGCCGCAGAGAAAGAATATTTCCCTATGAGAGCCGCACTGCTCACGACGGTGCACGACTATCTCGGTTACGGATATGTCGCGGGGCAGGTGGTCCACGGATTTTCTGGATGCGTCAGGTGCATGGATGACACAACGTATCGCCAGCTAGATAGAGATCCCGGGTCTTCGAAAACCGTGTTCATGGGACATCGAAGGTGGCTTCGCGACGATGACTCATGGAGAAAACGCAAGGATCTGTTCGATGGTGAAACCGAACCCCGAAGACGCCCGCGTACGAGGAGCGGCGAGGAAATAGACGAGCTGTTGAAAAATTGGAAAGATTGCCCACTGCCGGGAAAGAAGCAAAAGGCGCCAGAGCCGGGAAAGAAGCGAAAGGCGCCAGAGCCGCTGCTGAAGGTATGGAAAACGAGGTCTGTTTTCTGGGACTTGCCGTACTGGAAGATCCTCCGTGTGCCTCACAGCCTTGATGTCATGCATATCACGAAGAACGTGTGCGAGAGTCTGCTTGGTACCCTGCTCAACATGCCAGAGAGGACCAAAGATGGGCCGAAAGCAAGGGCAGACTTGAAATCAATGGGCATCAGGGAGGAGCTTCACGCTAATGATGATGATGATGAGGCGAAGCAGGACACGGAAAGTCGTCGCAAAGGCAAAAAGGCCAAGAAGATCGGAAATGACTACCCTCCCGCGTGCTTCACTCTAAGTCAGGAGGAGATCGAGCAGTTTTTCACCTGCCTCGTAGGAGTAAAACTTCCTTACGGTTACGCGGGGAAGATAAGCAGATACCTAGACTCAGCGAAGCAGAAGTTCAGCGGGATGAAGTCTCACGACTGTCACGTGCTGATGACGCAGATACTTCCAGTTGCAATCCGTGGGATCATGGACGCGCACGTCCGTGAAACGCTATTTGGCCTATGCAACTTTTTCGACGTCATCTCTCGGAAGTCGGTTGGCGTGAGGCAACTCAGAAGGCTACAGGAAGAGATCGTGGTGATACTATGCGAGCTTGAGATGTACTTCCCGCCCGCATTCTTCGATGTTATGGTGCATCTGCTGGTCCATATCGTGGAGGATATCATCCAACTCGGGCCGACGTTCCTGCACAGCATGATGCCGTTCGAAAGGATGAATGGTGTCATCAAAGGATACGTTCGCAACATGTCACGTCCAGAGGGAAGCATAGCCAGGGGCTTTCTGACCGAAGAGTGCATCTCCTACTGCACGAATTATCTAGGCATCGAGAACCCCGTTGGTCTGCCCGTCAACAGGCACCTCGGCAGGCTCGCTGGATGGGGTCACCGCGATGGTCGCCGCGAAATGCATGTCGACTTCGAGGGTCGACTCGCCGACTTTGAAAGAGCAAACCTAGTCGCGCTACAACACATAGACGTGGTCGATCCTTGGGTGGTAGAGCACAAAACCTTTATTGAGAAGACGTACAATGACCGAGGCCAACAGAGGACGGACGGAGATATAATCAAAGAGCACAACTCATGTTTCACGCGTTGGTTCAAGGAGAAGCTTCTGTCGTACCCTTTACATGAGGATTCTTCCGCGGAAGAAAAACTCATATTCGCCTTGTCACAGGGCGCCGAGCACAACCTGATGACCTATGAGGTGTACGATATCAACGGCTACACATTCTACACCGAGGGAAAGTACATGAAGAGCGATGGTTATCAGAACTCCGGGGTAACGATGGAATCCTACACCGGTAACGACAAGGACAGATACTACGGAAGGATCGAGGAGATCTGGGAGCTGAGCTACGCTGGAGAGAAGGTCCCGATGTTCCATGTCAGATGGGCCAAGAGCGTCCTAAAAGAAGACCGGTATTTCACCACCATGGTTATACCCGAAGCCAAATCCAAGACCGCGGGCGCAAACGTCACCGCGAAAAATGAGCCATGGGTACTGGCTTCCCAAGTGGACCAATGCTTCTTCATTATCGACCCGTCAAAGCCCAGTCGTGTTGTCGTGAGGAGAGGCAAAAGGAAGATCATCGAAATGGATGGAGTCGCCAATGAGCAAGACTTCGACAAGTACGGCGACCCGAAGATGGAACATGACGACGACGATGAAGTGCCATACACCAAGAAGCAGGACCACCCTACCTAAAGGACGTTCATTCAACAGAAGAACTCCATTTGCGAAAAAGAAGGGCAAGAAGATTGTGAAAAGATAGCTAGCTAAGATCGATTGTATTTAAATTGTAGTCTTCATTTCTCGATTGTATTTCGACATATTGAAATGATATTTCTTCTGTTCTAGTCCTCATGAATATTTATTTATGTTTATTCTGGTATTTATGTTTATTCTGGTATACCAATTTTTATTTATGTTTATTCTGGTATTGAATTTCTAACTCACAAAAAGTATTGAATTTGTTAATATTTTTTGAACTCAGGAATATTTTTAAATTTCATACGTTTTCAATTCATGAATATTTTTTCAAATTTGATGATATTTTTTCATATTCATAAATGTTTTACCAATTCACAAATGAATGCAATTAAAAATTCAAAAAAACAAATTTGATGATATTTTCTCAAATATTTTCAAATAACAAATTTGATGATATTTTTTCATATTCATAAATATTTTCAAATAACAAATTTGATGATATTTTTTCATATTCATAAATGTTTTACCAATTCACAAATAAATGCAATTAAAAATTAAAAAACAAATTTGATGATATTTTTTCAAATATTTTCAAATAACAAATTTGATGATATTTTCAAATAACAAATTTGATGATATTTTTTCATATTCATAAATATTTTCAAATAACAAATTTGATGATATTTTTTCACATTCATAAATGTTTTCAAATTTGATTGTCATTTTCTAAAAAATTATTAGATGCAACTAAAAATAATAATAATAAAGTTACTAATGGCGCACCAGGAGAAGGTGCGCTATTGCTATCGATGTACTTATGGCGCACCCCTAGGTGGTGCGCCATTGCTATCTATGTACTTATGGCGCACCCTAGGAGGTGCGCCATTGCTAAGCTTCCCCCCTCTATCCCTCCCTCGCCAGATCACCCCCGCCCCCCGTGCCAGACCCCCCTCCATCTCGCTATCCCCCTCGCCAGATCCCCCCCCTGCCACCGACGACCCCCCGCACTCGACGACCCCCGCGCCCGCTCCGCCACCCGAGTCGCCGCCGGAGCACTAGGAGGAGGAGGCCCGCGTCCACCAGGAGAGGAGGCCCGAGCACTTCTTCTTAATCCGAACGACCCCATCTCGCTGTCGCCACCGCTGCTCCGGTCCATCCCCGCGGCAACCGAGGTGTCCACAAGCCCTGTGGTGAGCTCCTCCCTCACCCCCTTTCCCCCTTCGATTTAGATGCCGTAGGACGCCGACTCCATCATGCCCGAACCCTGCTTACTGCTGCTGCGTGGCATACGGCCTCGCCGCGCCTCTGCTGCCCCGTCCTGCTGCACGCGCGCCGCGCCCGGCCGCGCCTCTGAAGTCCCTGGCCGCGCGCCCCGCCTCACCTGGTTGGTAGCCCTGCGCCCATGCTCTACCTCACGTCCACCAGGAGAGGAGGCTCGGTGCCATCTTTTTCTTTGGATATTGAAAAACTAGCTACACTACATGCATGCTTGGGTGCAGAACGCCATTAGGTTGCAAACCATCCTAAGTAACGAGAGGAAAAACCACATTAATTAATTAGGCTAGCTGTTTTATGCACTAGGATTGAGGATGTAGAATCAAGTACATTAGTGATTACTGCCTACATGTAGAATCAAGTACAATGAGGCTGTTTCATAGTCTTGGTGATTTTGTTTACTGTCTCCTAATTACAAATGGTGCATCTTGCGATTAGGGGGAATATTGCAACCTGGTAAATTACATCATTAGTACTAATTATCAGCATTATATATGGAAGCATATGGTCTGTATAGACTTGAACTACTTGATTAAGGGTGCCGGAAGCTGCAAGCAGCATGCTCTTGTTGGTGTTTTTATCTTTGGTGGTTAGCATTGACACGGCATATTGCAGCTTCTGCTGCACCTGCACCTGCTGCACCTGCACTTTCATTTTAGAGAGTGTAGTAACAGTGTTCGTTCATCCCAGTGGCCTTGTTTTCGATGGCTGGTTGAGCATTTTAGTGGGTAAACACCTAAATAAGTTGGGCCTTTTCTTTGAAGCCTAAATAAATGGATTCTCATGCCTTGTGGCGTTAGATTGTATCATTGGGGATGTTCAGTAGGCAAAGCAGAAGAAAGGCAAACTAAACTATCTGGTGCTGTGCAATCCTAGTTGATTATAGTGCCAATTGGTAAGCAGAAGTGGGCAAGCATCATTCACTTCTGTGCTTGCTGCCTCCCTCCACCAGAGAAGAGAATTATCGATTTAGTGAATATGGATATATATAGTGCTTGTTCATCCCAGTAGCCTTATTCTTTGATGGATGATTGGACATTTCAGTGGCTAAAGCTAAATAGATTATGCTTTCTCTGTGAAACCTAAACAATCTGGGCATGGCTGTTCTACAGCATTAAGGCCACATAGCATGCCATTAATGTGTCATATGTTCTGTAGCATTAAGGCTACATAGCATGCCATTTTTGTGCCTTGTATTAATTGCTTTCCCTACATGTTTGCAGGTTTAAGTGAAAAAAGAGGAAGAAAGGAGAATCAGGGTAGGGTTTCATGGCTAGAAGATATATTGCTTGGTTTTGTCTCCGACCATCATGTCGTGATGATATTGGGTGGGATAATAATTTTGCAGGTACCCCAAGAGGCCCTTGAGTTTGCCGAAATGTTGATTAACTTCCGTTCCGGCAAATTCGGGTACTCCATATGTCCTATTTTCAGCAAAGGTCATGCTGAAATTTTCCGTGAATTTTAGCATGACTTTGCTAAAAATAGGACATATGGGGTACTTGCGACTAATGCATGGGCCGGGGTATCTTAGTACTTAATTAAGTAGGATCAACTGCCTCTTGTGTTATACATATAGAAGTGTGATATGTTTACTGTCTCTTGGTGTTTGTCCTTAATTAAGTAGGATCAAGAATTAAGTAGGACTAGTTCTGAATAGCTTCTATCAATGGCAGATATGTTTACTGTCTCTTGGTGTTTGTCCTTAGAGAAGTACCTAGTTGAAGTGTCTCATGGTGTTATATTTGCAAATGCGAGTGTTGAGATGTCTATTTTGTGTTAATCAGATAAAAAGATTAGGGTGTGCAGATAACAGTTAACTTAGTTAAGTCTGACAAATACAGTTTGGACAGGTAGAAAGTAGAATGCACCATAAGCCTGGTTATATATGCACTGTCACGTTAGGCTCAATTGTGAAATTTTTGACATGTGGTGTCCCTTTATTCTTCCTGCATTAAACACATATGCTGAATTCATGTGTGGACAGACGAAACCATGAGTCGTTTATAGTTCAGGAAAAGAATGTTATCATTATTGTTTGGGGGGTTGAAATAATCTGTTTGTTGCACTTTGTGCACTTTCTAGTTGAAAACTGTTAAATGGAGATACTAGATTAGCTTTCTGAGGTATCCCATTAAATATTATTCATTACTGCCCGCTCTTAAATTTTTTTTGCACAACTAATATGCAACTGCCATAGGTGGAAATAGAGCCAAGTGATTAGGCCCAACTTAGAATTCTCCTTCCCTTTTCTGTCAGCACTTGCATGTCACTGTTGGCTATTTTTTTTAACTATTGCGCCATACTTGATAGGGTATATTATTAGAAGATACCCATATATATCAGTCAACCTAGGGTGCCTCGGCATCGATAAACCCTAAATGATGAAAACTTAACTTAGCATTTAGGGTGCCTCAGCGTCGACAAACCCTAAATGATAAAACCTTGGCTTTTAGGGTGCCTCGGTGTCGATAAAAACCTAAATGATGAAAGCTTAGGCTTTTAGGGTGCCTCGGCGTCGACAAACATCTCTCAATTGTTCCTTAGCAACAACACCCTTGCTTGCCATGTGTGTTAGAGAGATAGTGAGAGGAGACAAGAAGAAGGGGGTTAGGAAGGGACTTGGACCTTAGCAACAACACACTAACAGGTTCCATCCCAAAACACCTAGGCAATATCACAAACATCTCTCAATTGTTCCTTGACAATAACCAACTTTTTGGCGACATTCCTCGAGAATTAGGTTATTTGGTCAACTTAGAGATCTTGTTCCTTGACAATAACCAACTTTTTGACAGAACATTTTTCCTATTTAGAGCGAAACATGGCCCACAACGATGAGGCCGGCGGTTCGGGCAAGGCATTCTGGGAGCTGTCCCAGGAGATGGAGGAAGAACCTCACCTCTATGAGGACGCCGCGGAAGACACCAATCCTGACTAGACAACCCCTAGTGGCGTCGGGGATGACACCACTGATGGTGCCGCCGAGGATGCCACCACTGATGATGGCAGCGCACGCACAGATGGCAGCCAACCGAAGAGGCAACGGAAGGACCGGCGCCCGAACGTGCTCGGCACCGTCAAGGAGGAATTTACTGAAGTGTCCTCCGAGGGGCATCGAACGGCGCCCAAAGAATTGTCAAGGGGTATGCGGGACATCTCGGGTGCATTCTCCGGAGCACCGTCTCGATCAACACCGAGAACCTAAGGCATCGTGAGCAAGGGAATTTGCGCAACCTCCTCTTCACGAAGTTGCACGAACGATACAAGTTCCCCGGTGACTTCGCAAACACACACCTCTCAGGGAATAAAGTGAACAGTGCCGCCCTCATGAAGATGAGAACGGCCCTGGCTACTTGGAGAGCCGCGGTGAAGAGAATGATTGAAAAAGGTGATAGTTATGATAAGATCAAGGAGAAAAATCCTTCGATCAGCGAAGTTGACTACCTGGAGTTCAAGATCAAGTGCGAGAGCAACGCAACCGTGGAATCAAGTCTGTGGGGGAAAGAGAAGCGGGACTTGAACTTAGGGGTCCACAAACTCGGTCCCGGCGGTTACAGAGTGGCGGAACCTATATGGGACAAGGAGGACGCGGAGCGTGCCGAGCAAGGCCTACCGCCCCTCTTCGATAAATACCGTGACAAGCAGACCAGGAACTATGTCAGGGCCCAGTACAAGATTGACCCGGTAACCAAGGAGCTTACCACGGATCCGAAGACCAAGGCGCTTGAGCTTGTTCTGGTAAGGAATACACCCCCGCGTAATTAGCTCCATATGGTTGCATTCTAATTAATGAAGCCAAATTTCTAAATGGTTCACGTTCCTTCCGCAGGACACTGAAAGCAGTAGCGCGGGGTCGTCTAAGAGCTCCCCTTGGGACACCCCTTTAAATAGGGCGTTGAACGTAATGAAAACAAGGATAAGCTCAGTAAGCCGTCGTCAGCTGGTCGTGTGGCCGGCAAAGGCTTGTCCACGAAATGGTCGGAATACTATAACGCTGGTGGGTGAAAGGAGAGAAAGACCAGCTCGGAAAGCCAGGAGCGCGAGGTTCAAGAACTCAAGGCACAAGTGGCGTGGATTTCGGAGATGGTCGAAGAGCAAGTGCGAGACCAACTGGGAGCGACGATCACCGCCATTATACATACCTTGGTTTCTGGGCTGCAGGCGTGGATTGCGGGCGGCCAACAGGGGCCGCCCGCGATTCCCAGCTTCACGGGCAGCAACTCCCACAACGCGCCGGCGACGCCATTGGTGTCTCCGGCGGAGGCGGCATTGGTGGGAAGAATACGCCGGCCGGCACCTCGGCAGCAAGCGGCCCCTCCGTCACTTGCACGCCCGCCGATGGCGGTGCCTCGACATTAGCCGAGCTCAACGCCATCACATTAACTAATTAAGCCTCTCGGCCGATGACTTCATCTCCTTGCCTTTGACTGGGCATCCCTGACGCCCTACATGTTTTCGTAGTGCGCCGCCGACGTTCCATGCACTCTCCTGCACTTCGTGGACGGCGAGTTGATCGATGCCGCCAAGGCCAGAATCGTTCAACCGGGCAACTGCCTGTTCCACAGTAATCCGATGCCACCCAACGTGTATAGGGTTCAACTGGTTCGGGTGCTGCGGGGCTGCAACGACTTGTTACCTCCATTTCGACCCCCTGGGGCCGGCGAAGATGATGTGACGACCCTCAGCGCCTGCTTAAGCTGGCCCCTGCTTTGGCCAAAGAGTCAGATTCGTTTGGGGGCGGGGGACACCACCCCACAGACAACACCGCCAGTCGTGCCGGCGCCAAGCCATGGCAAGACCCCTGCAACGCTACCTGACATGCATATGGCACAGGATCCGGACATGCATATGGCACAGGATCCGGACGACGACGACGACGGTACATTTACCAACGTCGATAAGTACTTCAACGAACATGGGTACAGTGACGAATTCTTGGGGCCTCCTTCTCAAGAACCCAACCCTGCAAAAGACGATCGCGATCTAGCTGGTACCACGGAGAATCCAATTGCAACAGGCGTCGTCCGGCGTTCAGTTCTCAGGAGACGCCTCTAGCTGCCGCCTTCACCGAGCCTCAGATAGGCGAGGTGCGAAATATTATCAGCCCCAACACACTCAAGAAGGCGGTCTCTGAGCAGAACTCGATCCCATTACAGCAGAAGAAGAAGGGACGGAAAAGAAAGAATAACAAGGGTGCGAGCCAGCCGGCACCGAGTACGATCCGTGCTCAGGACAAGCCACCTTCACCTAAGGATATCTCGATGAGGGTGCATGTGGCGGGTAGGCCGATGCTACCGACTAACCTGCTCAATGCTGCAACCGGTGCAATGCGGAGTCTGCATGACAGTGTTCTTTCTTTGGAGAAGCGGCGTCTCTCCGAGAATGATGTGGCATACCCGGTTTTCGTGGCCAAGGTGCCAGAGGGCAAGGGCTTTGTGGATAGCGCCATCGGGGGTATGATCGTCCTGCGGTTTGATGACATCTTCGCTATGTTTAACCTTCATCCGCTGCACTACGCCTTCGTTCGGCTATTTTTGCTGAGTATGGAGATGCGGATCATTAGAGACAAGACCCCGGACATCGTGATAGTCGACCCCTTCTACATGCGTGCCAAGATCTTGGGCAGCGCTGGGGACCAGCAAGTCGCGAGTTCATACCTCAAAGGCGTAATTCTGGCAAACCCAGATAAGGATAACTTCCTCGTGCCTTACTTTCCCGAGTAAGTCATCCCCTCACCGCCCCGTAACATATGATTTCTTAGATTTCGATCATTCTTTTCTTTCTAACATTCCGTGTTTTGTGCAGTGACACACATTGCACACTCATCCTCTTAAGCCCGAATATTCCATGGCCACGTATTTCGACTTGGACCGTCAGTCGAAGAAAGACTACACAAATATCAAGAAAGTTCTTGATGATGTTCTCCCTGGCTACGCCAGATCCGGAGGCACCTTCAGCTGGCCAATTTGTAGGTACGGCAAGCACGTGTTCAACCACAATACGACATTCCCCTGCGTCAAGCAGCTGCCTGGCGGTCAGAAGGATGCCTACTACGCCCTCCATCACATGCGGGCGATTGTACGGGACCATAATCACCTTCTGCTACCAAATAATCTCAAATATTGGGCCGCACGCTTGTCGGCAATCCAGGGCGCGGACATCAGACAAGAATTCTTTCGCATCCAGTCGGAGTTTGCGGAAATCATCCATCAAGATGTCCTTCGTACCTCGGGGCAGTTCTACCTCAGATATCAACCGTCCAATAGTGAGATAGAAACAATGCTACAAATGTAGGCTGACAACGCTCGCGATTTCATGACCATCACGATAGACGGCGGCTTCATCCGCGCTCCGGTCCCTGAGTCGAGTCGAAAGTAGTGATGCTATGTAGTTCTGAAATATCGATTAGCTCATGTTGTAATTAAACTTTAATGAACTTGTATGTCTCTTTAGTTTGGACAGTCGTTCAACTTATATGTAATCGATGCTATTTATTAGTAGGACCATGAATCGTGCTATTAATGTGTTGCTTTTCTCTTCCGATCCTTTTGTTGCATACTTATATATTGCTTATGTATTGTCTGTGAATTGCTACTAACGTTTTGTTTGTCTAGTGCATAGAGATGCCGTCGTATGTCGTGTACAAGGGTAAGGTTCCCGGAGTCTACGACGACTGGGAGGAGTGTCGGAGACAGGTTCACCGTTTCAGCAGTAACAGTTACAAAGGGTACACCACTAGGGCGGAGGCGGAAGCTAGATACGCGCGCTATCTAGCGGGAGAGAGGAGGGAGCGGAGGAGGAACCGGATGAAGACCAGTTTCATCGCGATGATGCTCATCGTGATGACCGCAGCTCTCTTCTATGTGATGGTAGTTTAGATGATCGATATCGACTTGTAATGTGAAGACAAACTCGCTACTCGCGGTCTCAAGACTTGTAATGTTCTAACTTTGTTCGGTCTTTTGAATTCGGAGACTAATATGATGAATTGTATTCAGAGACTAATCTTCTATTGTATTCGATAAATCTGCTGCTTATATGTTGTGCTGTCTATATTCTGTGCAGTAATATATTTTGTAACCTGTGCAAATATCAGAAAAGAAAAAAAATCCTAATATTCATACTAGTGGCGCACCACACTGCACTTTAGTGGTGCACTGCAATAAACACACTAGTGGCGCATTATCTAGAAGTGCGTCATTAGTAACCAGAGCACAAGGTAAATATGGCCCCCTGGGAGGCATAGTAATGGCGCACCGTTTGACATACTAATGGCGCACTCCCAGGTGCGCCACTATTGTCTGGTATACTAATGGCGCACCAGGGGTGCGCCATTAGTACTAGTTACTAGTGGCGTGATGATAGTGGCGCACCTGTAGTGCGCCATTAATGGCCAAAACAGGTGCCCCAGTAATTAGCCTTTTCCTAGTAGTGCCGATGGGCATAGCAGTTGATTTATCAGCCATTTGCAAAGAGATTTCAGTAGGTGTCAACTTATTCAATTCAAGTCTATGATATAAAGAGAAAGGCATAACACTAACACTGGCTCCAAGATCACATAAAGTAGTTTTAACATAGCTTCTTTTAATGGAGCATGGTATAGTTGGTACTACTCGATCTCCAAGTTTCTTTGGTATTCCACCCTTAAAAGTATAATTAGCAAGCATGGTGGAAATTTCAGCTTCCGGTATCTTTCTTTTATTAGTAACAATATCTTTCATATACTTAGCATAAGGAGGCATTTTAAGCATACCAGTCAAACGCATACGCAAAAACATAGGTCTAATCATTTCAGCAAAGCACTCAAAATCCTCATCATCCTTTTTCTTGGATGGCTTAGGAGGAAAGGGCATGGGTTTCTAAACCCATGGTTCTCTTTCTCTACCATGTTTCCTAGCAACGAAGTCTCTCTTATCATAGCGTTGATTCTTTGATTGTGGGTTATCAAGATCAACAGCAGGTTCAATCTCTACACATTATCATTACTAGGTTGAGCATCAACATGAACATCATTATTAACATTATCACTAGGTTCATGTTCATCACCAGATTGTGTCTCAGCATCAGAAATAGAAATATCATTGGGATTCTCAGGTGTGCCTATAGCAGGTTCACTAGCATGCAAAGTCCTATCAGCTTTCTTTTTCTTTTTAGTATGAGGACTAGGTGCATCAGTATTAGTTCTCTGAGAATCCTGCTCAATTTTCTTAGGATGGCCCTCAGGATACAAAGTTCCTAGGTCATCTTACCACCTCTAGTCATAACCCTAACAACAGTATCATTATTCTTACTATTCAACTCATTAAGCAAATCATCTTGTGCCTTAAGTACTTGTTCTACTTGAGTTGTAACCATGGAAGCATGTTTACTAATAAGCTTAAGATCATTAACAGTTCTATTCATATAATCACCCAAGTGGTCAAGTATGTAAGCATTACGTTCCAATTGTCTACTAACATAAGCACTGAAGTTTTCTTTTTGAACAATAAAATTGTCAAACTCATCCAAGCATTGACTAGCAGACTTATTATGAGGAATATCACCTTCATCAAATCTACGGAGAGAGTTCACCTCTACTACCTATTCGGGTTATCAAGACCATGTATTTCCTCAATAGGTGGTAGATTCTTAACATCTTCAGCTTTAATACCTTTTTCTTTCATAGATTTCTTTGCCTCTTGCATATCTTCAGGACTGAGAAATAGAATACCCCTTTTCTTCGGAGCTGGCTTCAGAGATGGTTCAGGAAGTGTCCAATCATTATCATTACTCAATATATTATTCAATAGCAATTCAGCTTGCTGAACAGTTCTTTCCCGGAAAACACAACCAGCACAACTATCCAGGTGGTCCCTGGAAGCATCGGTTAGTCCATTATAAAAGATATCAAGTATTTCATTTTTCTTGAGAGGATGATCAGGCAAAGCATTAAGTAATCAGAGAAGCCTCCCCCCAAGCTTGTGGGAGACTCTCTTCTTCAATTTGCACAAAGTTAAATATTTCCTTTAAATCAGCTTGTTTCATATGAGCTGGGAAATATTTTGCAGAGAAGTCGTAAATCATATACTAGGGACTACGCACACAACCAGGAGCAAGAGAGTTAAACCATGGTTTAGCATCACCCTTTAACGAGAAAGGAAACAATTTGAGAAAATAGTAATAGCGATTTTTTTTCTTCATGAGAAAATAGGGTGGCTATATCATTCAATTTAGTAAGATGTGCCACAACAGTTTCAGATTCATAACCATGGAAAGGATCAGATTCAACTAAAGTAATTAACTCAGGATTGACAGAGAATTCATAATCCTTATCAGTAACAAAGATAGGTGAAGTAGCAAAAGCGGGGACATATTTCATTCTAGCATTCAAGGATTTTTCTTTCAGCTTAGCTAACAATTTCTTAAGATCTTCTCTATCATTGCAAGCAAAGAAGTCTCTAGTAGTTTCTTCATCCATAACATAACCCTCATGTACAACAGGCAATTCATATCTAGGGGGAGAATTATAATCATCAGTTTCAATAATATCACCAGTTTCAGTAATTTCATTCTCTCTAACCCTTGCAAGTTGTTCATCAAGAAATTCACCTAGTGGCACAGTATTATCAAGCAGAGAAGTAGTTTCATCATAAGCATCATGCGTAGCAGAAGTGGCATGATTGCTCTCTGACTATAGCGCTAGAAAAGCTCCTGTCTGCTAGGACTACGTCGGTATTTCCCCAAAGAGGAAGGGATGATGCAACACAACGACGATAGGTATTTCCCTCAGTGAAGAAACCAAGGTTATCAAACCAGTAGGAGAACCAAGAAACACAACGTAAACAACACCTGCACACAAATAACAACACCTCGCAACCCGACGTGTTAAAGGGGTTGTCAATCCCTTTCGGGTAACGATGCCAGGAATTTTTAATAGATTGAAATAATAGATCGCAAATAAAATAAAGTGCAGCAAAGTATTTTTGTATTTTTGGTTTAATAGACTTGAATAAAAATGCAAAGGAAAAATATATCGCAAGCAAATATATGAGAAAGAAGACCCGGGGGCCGTAGGTTTCACTAGTGGCTTCTCTCAAGAAAGATAGCAAACGGTGGGTAAAGAAATTACTGTTGGGCAATTGATAGAACTTCAAATAATTATGACGATATCCAGGCAATGATCATTACATAGGCATCACGTCCAAGATTAGTAGACCGACTCCTGCCTGCATCTACTACTATTACTCCACACATCGACCGCTATCCAGCATGCATCTAGTGTATTAAGTTCATGGTAAAAACGGAGTAATGCAATAAGAACGATGACATGATGTAGACAAGATCCATTTATCTATTGCTTAGATATAGATCCCATCTTTTTATCCATAGTAGCAACGATACATACATGTCGGTTCCCTTTCTGTCACTGGGATCAAGCACCGTAAGATCGAACCCACTACCGGGCACCTCTTCCCATTGCAAGATAAATAGATCAAGTTGACTGAACAAAACCCAAATATCGGAGAAGAAATATGAGGCTATAAGAGATTAAAGAAACTCAAATAACTTTCATGGATATAAAAAAGATATAACTGATCATAAACTCAAAGTTCATCAGATCCCAACAAACACACCACAAAAAGAGTTACATCATATGGATCTCCAAGAGACCATTGTATTGAGAATTTAGCGAGAGAGAGAGAGAGGGCCATCTACCTACTAACTACGGACCCAAAAGTCTACAAAGAACTACTCACGCATCGTCGGAGAGGCACCAATGGAGGTGGTGAACCCCATCCGAGATGGTATCTACATTGGATCTGGTGGTTCTGGACTCTACGGCGGCTGGATGAATATTTCGTCGACTCCCCTAGGGTTTCTAGATTTTTGGGGTATTTATAGAGCAAAGAGGCGGTCCGGGGGGCACCCGAGGTGGGCACAACCCACAAGGGCGTGCCTGGGCCTCCTGGCGCGCCCTGGTGGGTTGTCCCCTCCTCGTGACTCCCCCCAGGTGCAACTAGGGCCCAACTTCTTCCTTTTGGTCCATAAAAAATCATCGTGAAGTTTCGTTGCATTTGGACTCTGTCTGATATTGATTTCTTGCGATGTAAAAAACATGGAAAAACAGCAACTGGCACTTGGCACTATGTCAATAGGTTAGTACCAAAACATGATATAAAATGACTATAAAATGTTATAAAACATCCAAGATTGATAATAAAACAGCATGGAACAATCAAAAATTATAGATACGTTGGAGACGTATCAGCATCCCAAAGCTTAACTCCTACTCGTCCTCGAGTAGGTAAGTGATAAAAACAGAATTTTTTATGTGGAGTGATGTTTATCAAGTCATATCATATTCTTTTCTTTATAGCATGGACATTTGGACTTTTATGTGATTCAAAGAGATAGTCTAGTTTTGACATAATAATTTAGATACTTAAGTATATCAACAAGCAACCATGTCTTTCAAAATATCAATGCTAAAATAAGTTATCCCTAGCCCATCATGCTCAAACATTGATCCATTCATGAAACACACTTGAATATTAGCTACACCCAATACTTCAGTACGATCATATTGCCTCATAGTTGGTGCTTTTGTAAGAGAAGACGGAGACTCAAATTCAAAAATAATAATTGCATAAAGTAAAAGAAAGGCCCTTCGCAGAGGGAAGTAGGGATTTGTAGAGGTGCCAGAGCTCAAAGCGAAAAAATTAGAGATAAAAACATTTTGGGAGGTGTATCCATCCCACCAACGAAAACTACATAGAGCTACGAACACTTTCCATGCTAGATATGCCATAGGCGGTTCCCAAACAGAAAATAAAGTTTATTCCTTTTTCCACCATACTTTCACTTTCCATGGCCAGCCGTATCCACGGGTGCCTTCCATACCAACACTTTCCAAGGAATTTATTATTTGACAACATAAACTAAATTCATTTTTGCATTTCGGGACTTGCCTTACTCTCGTGCAATGACAAGTGAATAAACACTCATCATGAGAATAACACATCCAGCATGGAAAATATTAGCCACCCGTTACCGTTCCGCGAGCGAAACAAACACACAAAAGAGAAGTTTATTTTGATAATTAGAGATGGCACATGCAAATTTCCTTAGAACGGCAAAAGAATACCACATATAGGTAGATATAGTGGACTCATGTGGCAAAACTGGTTTAAAGGATTTTGGATACACAAGTAGAGGTCATACTTGGTGCAAAACAAAGGCTAACAAAAAGATTGAGAAGCGACCAACCAAGAAACTAATAATCTCATAAGCATGCATTAAGCATAATTAACACCGAATAATGCACCACAAGTAGGATATAATTTTCATTGCATGATTATTGACTTTCATGCATGCATAGGGAATCACAAACCTTAACACCAATATTCTTACTAGAGCACAATTACTCATCAACATAACTCACATATCACATCATCATATCTCAAAACTATTACTAAGAATCAACTTTGTTTTGTCCAATGATCTTCATGACATTTTTTACTTTATCCTTCTTGGATATCTATCACTTTGGGACTAATTTTCATGTGTTGCTTTTCATAAGCTCAAACAAATATAAGTGAAGATCATGAGCATAACAAATTTTCTTTCTCTCAAAATAATTTAAGTGAAGCAAGAGAGAATTTATTCAAAATTTTACTAACTCCCAAATAAATCTAAGTGAAGCAAGAGAGCATTTCTTCAAAAATACTAAGCACACCGTGCTCAAAAAGATATAAGTGAAGCACTAGAGCAAGTCATAGCTCATAAAAGATTTAAGTGAAGCACAGAGAGCAATTCTAACAAGTCATGATATAATTTTGGCTCTCTAAAATAGGTGTGTCGAACAAGGATTGATGACTTAAAACAAAAAATAAAACAATCAAAGACACATATCATACAAGGCGCTCCAAGCAAAACACATATCATGTGACGAATAAAAATATAGTCTCGAGTAAAATACCGATGGTCGTTAGAAGAAAGAGGGGATGCCACTCGGGGGCATCCCCAAGCTTAGTTGGTTGCTCATTCCTGGATAATAGCTTGGGATGCCGGGGCATCCCCATGCTTAGGCTCTTCTATCCTTCTTTCATCCATCGTAAGATAACCCAAAACTTGAAAACTTCAATCACACAAAACTCAACAAAACCTTTGTGAGATCCGTTAGTAAAAGAAAGCAAACCACTACTATGAGTGCTTTATCAAACCAATTCATATTTTATTTTGTATTATATCTACTGTATTCCAACTTTTCTGTGGCAAAAAGTCATCAAACAAAACCATAGAGCCATCAAAATAAGCACACAACACAAAGAAAACAGAATCTGTCAAAACAGAACAGTCTGTAGTAATCTGACTTTTGCGAATACTTCTGGAACTCCAAAAATTCTACCAAATTAGGACGACCAGAGTAATTTGTATTTTAATCTTCTGCAAAAATAATCAGGGCAAAATCTCTTTCGGATAAAAAATGAGAATTTTTTTTGTGAGTGCAAAGTTTCTGTCTTTTTCAGCAAGATCAAACAACTATCACCCAAGAAGATCCTAAAGGATTTACTTGGAACAAACACTAATTAAAACATAAAAAACACAATCATACCAGTAGCATAATTGTGTAAACACTCAAGAACAGAAAGCAAAAAGCAAAAATAAATTTTATTCATTGGGTTGGCTCCCAACAAGCGCTATAGTTTTACGCCCTTAGCTAGGCGTAAGGTAAGTATCTAAGTTTTGTCATCTTTGGTTCGAGATCCATAAGATGCCTTCATGATTGATTCATATGGTGGCCTAATTTTTGTTCTAGGAAAGTGTTCCATACCCTTCCTCAAAGGAATTGGAACCTGATATTGCCTTCTTTCATATCAATCACGGCACCGATAGTGCATAAAAACGATCTACCAAGAATAATAGGACACGATGGATTGCAATCAATACCAAGAACAATAAAATCTATGGGCACATAATTCCTATTTGCAGGAATAAGAACATCATTAATTCTTCCCATAGGCTTTTAATAGTAGAATCCGCCAAGTGCAAATTAAAAGAACATTCTTCAAGATTGGTAAGACCAAGCACATCACATAAAGATTTTGGAATTGCAGAAACACTAGCACCCAATTCACACAAAGCAAAACACTCATAGTTTTTAATCTTGACTTTGATAGTAGGTTCCCATTCATCATGCAATTTTCTAGGAATTGAAACTTCTAATTCCAAATTTTCT
This sequence comes from Triticum aestivum, assembly GCF_018294505.1. NCBI lineage: Eukaryota > Viridiplantae > Streptophyta > Magnoliopsida > Poales > Poaceae > Triticum > Triticum aestivum. The sequence goes on from NC_057811.1 coordinate 311,779,316, forward strand.
TCCAAAGCTTTCATCATAGCATCAACAATATGTTTAGTAAAAGCTTTGTTTTGTTCATAAGCCTGGGGTGAATTTAGCATGGATTGCAACAAAAAAATACAATCAATCAAAGATCAACTATCACAATTAAAGTTTTTGTAATCCAAAATAGTGGGTGCATCACTAACTAAAGTTTTGACCTCTCCAAACCCACCTTCATCAATTTTCTCAACAAGATTTTCACCCTCTGAAATATTGGGACGCCTTCTACCTAAAGTAGACTCTTCTCCAGTCCCTTTTTCATCAATCTTATCTTTACTAAACAAGGAATCAATAGAAGAAACACCAATCATTTTAAGATCTTCATCATTTTTACAAGAATAATCACTAGAAAAAGCTTTCTCTAAAAATTCTCTTTTAGCTCTAAGCATAGCAGTTCTTTTCTTACTTCCATCCATAGAAACATAAAGAGCTTTAATTGATTCATAAACTTTAGGCCAACAAAATTTCAACTTGAGATTTTCCACATCATGAGCAATTATATCAACACTTCTAGACAAATCATCAATCTTATTCAACTTTTCTTCTATGGAAGTGTTGAAAACTTTTTGCGTGTTGATAAATTCTTTAATATTATTCTCAAGATCGGAGGTATTCCTATTATTATTGTAAGATTGATTTCCATAGGAATTACCATAATTATTAGAGGAATTTCTAGGAAAAGGCCTAGGATTAAAATTTCCTCTATAAGCATTGTTGTTGAAATTATAGCGAGAAATAAAATTCACATCAATGGCATCACTATTTTGCTCAATCAAAGTAGACAAAGGCATATCATTAAAATCAATAGGAGCACTTTTACTAGAAACTAATTTCATAAGAGCATCAACTTTATCACTCAAAGAAGAAATTTCTTCAACTGAGTTAACTTTTTTACTAGTAGGAGCTCTTTCGGTATGCCATTGTGAATAATTTGCCATAATATTATCAAGCAATTTGGTGGCTTCACCCAAAGTAATTTCCATAGAAGTACCACCTGCGACGGAATCTAAAAGATTACAAGAAACAAAATTCAACCCCGCATAAATTTTTTGTATGATCATCCAAAGATTTAACCCATGAGTTGGGCAATTCCTTAGCATCATTTTCATCCTTTCCCAAGATTGTGCAACATGCTCATGTTCAAGTTGCTTGAAATTCATGATTTGGGTTCTAAGGGAAATAATTTTGCAAGCAGAAAATACTTAGTGATGAAAGCATCTTTGCACCGATTCCTAGAATCGATACTATTGCGATGCAAAGAAGAGAACCACATTTTTGCAGAATCACGCAAAGAGGACAGAAATAATTTCATCTTGACCACATCATTGTCCACACCTTTTTTCTTTTGCATATTGCATAATTCCACGAAGGTATTAAGATGGGACGCGACATCCTCATTAGGAGTACCGAAAAATTGGTCTTTCATAACAAGATTCAACAAAGCAGTATTAATATCACAAGTCTCCGCACTAGTGGCGGGAGGAGCAAGCAGAGTGCCAATAAAGTCATTGTTGTTGGTATTTGAGAAATCACATAACTTGGTGTTCTCTTGAGTCATGATGACTATACAACAAGATTGCACTCAAAAACAGATCTGGCAAGGAAAGGGCGAACGGAAAAAGAGAGGCGAATAATACGGCAATTTTTGTGAAGTGGGGGAGAGGAAAACGAGAGGCAAATGGCAAATAATGTAAATTGCAAAGAGATGAGATTTGTGATTAGGAACCTGGTTATGTTGAAGATCCTCTCCGGCAACGGCGCCAGAAATTCCTTTTGATTGCTCTCTGACTATATCGCCAGAAAAGCTCCTGTCTGCTAGGACTACATCGGTATTACTCCAAAGAGGAAGGGATGATGCAGCACAATGACGGTAGGTATTTCCCTTAGTGAAGAAACTAAGGTTATCGAACCAGTAGGAGAACCAAGCAACACAAAGTAAACATCACCTGCACACAAATAACAACACCTCGCAACCCGGCGTGTTAAAGGGGTTGTCAATCCCTTTCGGGTAACGATGCCAGAAATTTGTCATAGATTGAAATAATAGATCGCAAATAAAATAAAGTGCAGCAAAGTATTTTTGTATTTTTGGTTTAATAGATCTGAATAAAAAGGCAAAGGAAAAATAGATCGCAAGCAAATATATGAGAAAGAAGACCCGGGGGCCGTAGGTTTCACTAGTAGCTTCTCTCGAGAAAGATAGCAAACAGTGGGTAAACAAATTAGTGTTGGGAAATTGTAGAACCTCAAATAATTATGACGATATCCAGGCAATGATCATTACATAGGCATCACATCCAAGATTAGTAGACCGACTCCTGCCTGCATCTACTACTATTACTCCACACATCGACCGCTATCCAGCATGCATCTAGTGTATTAAGTTCATCCAAAAATGGAGTAATGCAATAAGAATGATGACATGATGGAGACAAGATCCATTTATCTATTGCATAGATATAGATCCCATCTTTTTATCCTTTGTAGCAACGATACGTATGTGTCGGTTCCCTTTGTATCACTGGGATCAAGCACCGTAAGATCGAACCCACTATCGGGCACCTCTTCCCATTGCAAGATAAATAGATCAAGTTGGCCAAACAAAATCCAAATACCAGAGAAGAAATATGAGGCTATAAGAGATCAAAGAAACTCAAATAACTTTCATGGTTATAAAAAGATATAACTAATCATAAACTTGAAGTTCATCAGTTCCCAATAAACACACCGCAAAAAGAGTTACATCATATGGATCTCCAAGAGACCATTGTATTGAGAATTCAGCGAGAGAGAGAGAGAGAGAGCCATCTACCTACTAACTACGGACCCGAAGGTCTACAAAGAACTACTCACGCATCGTCGGAGAGGCACCAATGGAGGTGGTGAACCCCATCCGAGATGGTGTCTAGACTAGATCTGGTGGTTCTGGACTCTGCGGTGGCTGGATGAATATTTCGTCGACTCCCCTAGGGTTTCAGGTTTTTTGGGGTATTTATAGAGCAAAGAGGCGGTCCGGGGGGTACCCGAGGTGGGCACAACCCACCAGGGCGCGCCTGGGTCTCCTCGCGCGCCCTGGTGGGTTGCCCCCTCCTCGGGACTCCCCTCAGGTGCAACCAGGGCCCAACTTCTTCCTTTTGGTCCATAAAAAATCATCGTGAAATTTCGTTGCATTTGCACTCCATCTGATATTGATTTCATGCGATGTAAAAAACATGGAAAAACAGCAACTGGCACTTGGCACTATGTCAATAGGTTAGTACCAAAAAATGATATAAAATGACTATAAAATGATTATAAAACATCCAAGATTGATAATAAAACAGCATGGAAGAATCAACAATTATAGATACGTTGGAGACGTATCATGGCATCATCAATAACATGCGACATATCAGAATCAATAGCAGGTGTACGTGTCGCAAGTTTACTCAAAATAGAAGGAGAATGAAGTGCAGAGCTAGATGGCAGTTCCTTACCTCCCCTTTTAGTTGAGGGAAAAATCTTAGTTCTTTGATCTTTCAGATTCCTCATAGTGATCAACAGATATAAATCCCAAGTGACTCAGAGAATAGAGCTATGCTCCCCGGCAAGGGCGCCAGAAAAAAGTCTTGATAACCCACAAGTATAGGGGATCACAACAGTTTTCGTGGGTAGAGTATTCAACCCAAATTTATTGATTCGACACAAGGGGAGCCAAAGAATATTCTCAAGTATTAGCAGTTGAGTTGTCAATTCAACCACACCTGAAAGACTTAATATCTGTAGCAAAGTATTTAGTAGCAAAGTAGTATGGAAGTAACGGTAACAGTGGCAAAAGTAATAGTAGCAATTTTGTAGCATTCGTAATAGTGGCAACGGAAAAGTAACCGAGCAAAGGTCAATATGTGAAAAGCTCGTAGGCAATGGATCAATGATGGATAATTATGTCGGATGGCATTCATCATGCAACGGTTATAACATAGGGTGACACAGAACTAGCTCCAGTTCATCAATATAATGTAGGCATGTATTCCAAATATAGTCATATGTGCTTATGGAAAAGAACTTGCATGACATCTTTTGTCCGACCCTCCCATGGCAGCGGGGTCCTATTAGAAACTAAGGGATATTAAGGCCTCCATTTAATATTTTTTTGAGGAACAAGCCTCCATTTAATAGAGAACCGAACCAAAGCATTAGCACTTAGTGAATACATGAACTCCTCAAACTACGGAAATCACCGGGAGTGGTCTCGACTATTGTCACTCCGGGGTTGCCGGATCATAACACGTAGTAGGTTACTATAACTTGCAAGATTGGATCAAGAACACAAATATATTCCTGAAAACATAATAGGTTCGGATATGAAATCATGGCAGTCGGGCCCTAGAGACAAGCATTAGGCATAGCAAAGTCATAACAACATCAATCTTAGAACATAGTGGATACTAGGGATCAAACCCTGACAAAACTAACTCGATTACATGGTAAATCTCAACCAACCCATCACGGTCCAGCAAGCCTACGATGGAATTACTCACGCACGGCGGTGAGCATCATGAAATTGGTGATGGAGGATGGTTGGTGATGACGATGGCGACGGATTCCCCTCTCTTAGCCCCGAACGGACTGCAGATCTGCCCTCCTGAGGAAGAATAGGGCTTGGCAGCGGCTTCGTATCGTAAAACGCAATGAATCCTTCTCTCTGATTTCTTTCTCCCCGAAAGAGAATATATGGAGTTGGACTTGATGTCGGTGGAGGTCCAGGGGGCCCACAAGGTCGGAGGGCGCGCCTCCCACCCTTGTGACTAGGGTGTGGGCCCCTTCTATTTATTCTTTCGCCAATATTTTTTATTAATTCCAAAACTTATCTCCGTGAAGTTTCAGGTCATTCCGAGAACTTTTTTTTCTGCACAAAAATAACACCATGGCAATTCTCCTGAAAACTGCGTCAGTCCGGGTTAGTTCCATTCAAATCATACAAGTTAGAGTCCAAAACAAGGGCAACAGAGTTTGGAAAAGTAGATACGATGGAGACGTATCACGAGGTAGGTGGATGCCCACATGGAGGGGAGTACGAGGGTTCACTGGTCGGATGCTATAGCGACCCGACCTCAGACGGTCAAGTCTCTGTGTTTCTGTGCCATCCCTGGATCAGTATGCTAGCACACACAGTACATCAATGTATATATCAAAGTGCAATCACATGTATAAATAACGTAAAACTGATATATACCTCATAAGTCACAGCGGAAACAAATAGTCGGGTGTGGAGTCCCATCAACGCCATCGGCAGGTTGAGTATAGACCGTAACCCTGTACCGTACTCTTACTCGTCGGAAGAAAGTATCTGCAACATGATACGTTGCAGCCGTGTAGGTCAGTACATTGAATGTACCGGCAAGATCACAACATGAGAAAACGGATGATAAAACTATACTATATGCAATATGGCTTTGTGGCTCTGTGTCTGAGTTTTATTTTGCATAAAAGCTGGTTTTATTTTCCTACACCAAAGAAATATCAGGAGTCTATACTACGGAGTTTCCTATCATGACATGGTTCCACCAACCGATGTCTCATAGCCCAAATCATCGTAAGTTGCCCACAATTAAGTTATCAGTCCGGTGTTGAGAGTTCCGAGATAGATCCAAGTCTAGAGGCCCAAATTGTCCATAACCGGGGACACGGCTAATCGATTAGGTTTAAACCCTCTGCAGAGGTTTGTACACTTTACCCGCAAGATTCGATCCCTCTTTTTACGTTCTCGCACTTCAGGGTGTTTGAGAACAAGATGACCGAAACATGGTCTTCCAAAGAGTTCCCCTGACCACTGTCCGGTGCTCATCCAATCCTACCGTAGTTCTACATCTACTAGCACCGTCCCAGCCAGAGTCACAACTAAGGTCAACCAAGCCAGAGCCCATAGTGACTTGCGGTTGCACAGGTAAGCTTCCGGGCATGAAGTATTCTTCGGTCTCTTTGAGTTTGGGTGAAGCTTTCCGCAAGATGTCATGGCACTTCTCCATGCATCCCGGCCATCCACTGGTTTCTCCAGGGTGCCCGTCAACCGTCCTTCACCCAGTAGTGTGTATTGAATTCTTGTCTCGAGTCTTGAAGTCTTGAGGCCTTGAAGATGCAGTCCTTGCAGATGCCATCATGGAGTGGTCGTCATTGACGTAGAGTCCTCCTTCTTCACACCACTCTCATGCACTCATACCAAACCCCGTCTACTATAGCGTAGCATTAAAATAAATAACGTCCCGGGCTTGGTAACAGGGTGATGGGTTCCTACCTCATGCATACTACTCAACTACAAGAATTCAATATCACTACTGGAGGGTGGTTGCAAAGATGCCACTAAATGCAATAAAAACATAGGTATGAAAGCATGGTCAAAGTGAACTTGCCTGGTATTACTTGATGAAGATAATAAAACTCTCAGAATAATGACTTGGTAGAACTATTCGTCACTCCGTTGAAAATCTATAGAGTCAAACATAGCATTCATAAGCAATCATACTAGCAAGCAATTCTAACACTCATAATAAAACCAACAAATAAATTGCAAAACAACAAGGGACACCAAATAAGAACAAAGGACAACTACAAAACTAATAAAGAAAACTCTAAGACATAACACAAAATAGTTTTGTCCTAAGTGAAAACTTAACAATAATTAAAACACTAAACTTATCAATTAACAGAAAATACAAAGTAAAACAACTAAGTTAAAAGAAGGTATTTTTCATAAAATTTTATTTGCAAAAAGAAACAAATAAAAAGCTTTTATGAAACACTAACTATGACCTAAACAAGTTTTCGTACAAAACTAAATAAAATAATTTTTTGAAATAAAAATAAAATTTTGTTTGGTTGACTAACAGAAACAAAACTAAATTTGTCAAAGGTGACAAAAAGAAATAATTTAAAACTAATAAAAACAATAAAGAAAAGACTAAAACAAAACTATAACTAAAACAGTATTGTTTTGCTATAAACTTAATTGAAAATAAACTAAAAATAAATCACTATATGACTCTGGATAGACAAAACAATAACAAAACCGTAGCAAAAAGAATCAATCAAAAATATTTTAAAAAACTCAAGATACGGCCAATTTAGTTATTTGAACAAATTTCATCAAACTCAAGTTTAAACTACTCAAAATTTGAAACCTAAGTACAAAAACAAGACGAGGCGCTCGATGGCGAGCTCGGCGGTGGTCGGTAGTGGCCTTGGAGACGACGGAGTCGAACGGCGGTGAGGTCGAGGCGGAGATGGCGTCGGGTGGTCGACGTTGGTGGTGCTCCTGTGGGTTTCGGGCGAGGGCGAGGGCACAGGGAGGTGCGGGCGAGCGAGGGGGGTTCGGTGGTGGGTTCAAACGACGATGAGGTGGCCGTAGTGGAGAGCTAGCAGCATCAATGGCGGGTGGCGGAGCTCTGGCTCCGGCGAGAAATGGCGGCGAGCGGAGAGGGGTTCGGGGGTCGGGAAGGGGCGAAACGGGGTGAGGAGGAGGGGTATATATAGGGGGAGGGGTTCTTGGAGGAGGGGGTGAATCGGGAGATCGCGATCCCGAGAAGTCCGGGATTCCGGCGGCGGTGATGCCCTGCGTGGCTTGCGGGAGGAGGAAGAAACAGTGGGCGGGGCGATCGGGCGGTGGGGTCCATGCGTCAGCGGAAGCGGGAGGCGAGCGAGGGGTCGGGCGACCGAGGGAGAGGGGCTTCGGGCGACGGCGCTGGCTGGGCCGCGGCTCGAGTGGCTGGCTGGCTGGGCCGGCTGGCTCCTGGGCCGCCTGGCCTGGCTAGTGCTAGGTTTTCCCTTTTTTTGGAATAAGACAGGGAGAAAATAAGATATAGAGAAAAAGAATTATATAGGACATATAATATATCAAAACTTTCAGAAAAACATTTCCTATAACATGAACTATTTTCCAGGTTCAAATAAAATACACAAAAAAATCAAATAAAGCAAACAGTGCTACTGTTGCATTAAAATCCAACAAAAATCATTTTTTAAAATACCAAAATTATTTCAAAATTATTTTCTCCTAATTTTCCATTGAAGGGAATCATTTTACCCTTATTTCCATTTATTTATTTTTAGGAGAAAAATAATTTGAATAAAATCCAAATAATTCCAAATTTGAAAGGGAGTTTCAAAATACTTTCAAATGACTTTCAATTTGATTATTTTTAACTTCCAACTCATATTTCATATAATTGAAGAAGTCATTTTATCTTCTCTCCTGAAAATCATTGAGTTGCATAAAGTTTTGAATTTGAAATATTTTCACATGGAATTCAAATCTTTTCAAAACCCTTTTCATTTATTCATATGGAAGATGTCATATCATCTTCACTGTAGGGTTTTGTGATGAAATGAATTTGAATTCATGGAGATCATAAATGCAAGGTGAAAGTTTGGGAAAGTCATTTCATTCCCTCTCATTCAACTTTCAAAATTTTCAAATTTCACTCAGTTCGACATAATCAAACAAACAATCAATCAAAACTATTTATTTAATATAACATTCCAAAATTTAGAATTTTGGGATGTTACAAACCTACCACACTTAAAATAAATCTCGTCCTCGAGATTCGAAGAGGCTAGCAAGAAAGGGTTAGGGCTTGGGGGTCTTCTAGCAAATCTTTCGACCAGAGAGGTCTGGAGTGCTACTACACTTAAAAGCAAGGCTATGGTTCTGACAAAATTCATGTACTCCATCCTTTGGGTTGATGGTGTCGGTCTTCTCATATTCTTCGGGATAACTCTTTCAGTGGTGCTCTTCCGGTCGGGGCATGACTTTTCTCAAAATCTCGTGTCCTCTCAATCCTGATGAGGTTCTTCCGAAGAGTGGATCTTCATATCTGACATGTCTGTCGTCAATACTAAGAAACTATCGGAACCTCCTGGCGGCCAACAGTTTATGGCTTCTCCTGCAGGAAAATGGCCGGGGTTGAATCTCACCGTATATCCTACGATTGGCAACGGTTGCCTGTAAAGGGTTCCATCGTCCTACCATTCTATGGTTTTATGGCTTATCGCGCCGACACTCTTCTAAGGTTTTCAAGTCTCTCTGATTTTCCATCAACATATGATAGTTCATGATAGAAGTCTCCGGTATGGGGGCCAATCCATCCCGTACTTGAACCATTACTACATACGCAGACGGTGAATCATGTAGTCTAACACTTGGGCATCCTCACAAGCATTGCAGAATTTCTCTTGTCGACAAACTTAGTTCGGATAATTCCATTGATTCTGCAAGCTGAATGAAACATCTATCGTTACTTCACAACTCTCGGGGTTTCGTAGCCTCCTAAGGAACATCTGCTCATCAAATCACATCTTCTTCCAAAATTTCTTCTTGCAGGGAGTACTTGATCTTTATTAATTCCTGGGCCTGTGGGTTGTGGGCCCACTTCAATACTTGCATAGCTTTAACTCATCCTATTGGGTTATATGGTTCCATATTCCAACATTACACCTCCTTAAATTCCAATATTGCTTCATTCCTTCATATTCTTGGGGTAACCAACATATCGAAACAAAACTCATACCTATTTTGTCCAAACTTCACTCCCTGAAATATCATTATCCTTTCCATGGGTCAAGTGTTCTTCACAGGGTACTACCACCCTTAAATGAAATTCACAAATCCATCCATAGACCATATTTCTCATATCCTCGAAAATGGCCAAGATCTTTGTTCATAGAGTAACAACTCATAAAATTCAATGTATGAAATCATGACACACTAACTTTATTGATTTCATGAATTCATTACAATCTCTGAGCACCCATTACATAACTCAACTCATCGAACTTATGAAAATAGGATTGCTTTCTACCACTCTTATTATCCATATCAAAATCTCAACTACTCAGCTCCAGCTTTCTTCTGATTTGAACATTCCCTAGCAAAATGTCCTGCTTCCTTGCAGCAAAAACAAATGACTTCCGACATGTCTCGGGGCTTCTTGGTGATGGTGCCTGCTCCTTGAGTTCCTTGCTTCCTTTCGAGGCAATGATTGGCATAATGCCCGACGTCCTTACATTCAAAACAGGTAATATGACTCTTGTCCCTCTTTGCAGAAATTGGGTTGTTCTGAGGGTGTCTTTATTTTCTCTTCCTGGGTTTCTTCATTCCAATCAAACCTTCTATTCCCTATGTATCAAACTCTATTGCTTCCGTCGGGAAGTATCCCAGATACTCTTTTCTTTCCTTGGTGCAATACTGTGAAAAATGTCCTTCTTCTCCACATGAATAGCAGGCATTGGAGTAAAATCTGTTGAGGCCTTCTCCATCAGGGTCTTCAACACATTCCTTCATCATAGATTATTTCATAAATTCTCGGAGGGATTCTTTCATTCCTTCTTCCTGCTCCTGAATAGTTTGTTGCACCGTGGGGTAAATGTGACACTGAGTCGGGTAGTGTGTAGTTCCTTCACACAGGAAACAAGTAACTTGCCTAGTCGGTCACTCTTCGGCTGGGTCATTCTCCTCACAATGAGGGCATCCATCCTTGTGTTCCTCCTGGGTGTGTCCTATTTCTCCGCAAATCTTGCAAGCACAAGGTTTCTTCTTCGGGTTATCATAGTTCTTCCGAATAAGACGAGATCTCAACAGAGTCTTCTTGAATTCCTAAGTTTTTGCTCCGTTGCATCCTTGTATGGCTTGACGCATTTTCCACCAGGTTGCAGCACTCTCGGTAAAATACTGAAGAGCATACTGAACCTCATACTTCCTTGCAATCAAATTTTCCCTGAAGTGACTCTCCATGATTTGAATCCATCGCTCTACCTTCAACCGAGTCATCGCTCCAGAGAATACCGGTCCAACATAATCCATCATCTATGGGTCCAACGGTTTTGGGATGAGATACGAGAGAAGAATAGGGGGAGATACACACAATACACAGAATAGTTTTGAAGAAACGGGTTTTATTTTGCGGCTGTCGGAAAAACATCAAACAAATGACAGCTCACAAATCGTCGCATCTAACGTAAGTATATAACAGGAGTTTGTCTTCTAAAGGTCAAATAAATCTTTAGTCTCCAAATTCTTCGAGTCTTCGAAGTCTTCAAATGATGAAATCCTCTTTACTCTGAAGTGGTTATCAGTTGTCCGATATCTTGTCCTTCTTGGAGCGGCATTTAATTGACCCTCCATGTGGTCAAAAGGGAATGGGGTATATTCTAACTCTGAGATAAGATGGACTATTTGACAAAATCAGAAAAGATGAGAAGTAAAAGATCTATTCGAAAATAAATTTTTAGAGATATTCTGTCCTAGGGGCTTTCCAGTTTTCTAGGGTCACGTCCTACAGTCAACATGTGCTCTGATACCATATCTGTAGCGACCCGACCTCAGACGGTCAAGTCTCTGTGTTTCTGTGCCATCCCTGGATCAGTATGCTAGCACACATAGTACATCAATGTATATATCAAAGTGCAATCACATGTATAAATAACGTAAAACTGATATATACCTCACAAGTCACAGCGGAAACAAATAGTCGGGTGTGGAGTCCCATCAACGCCATCGGCAGGTTGAGTATAGACCGTAACCCTGTACCGTACTCTTACTCGTCGGAAGAAAGTATCTGCAACATGATACGTTGCAGCCGTGTAGGTCAGTACATTGAATGTACCGGCAAGATCACAACATGAGAAAACGGATGATAAAACTATACTATATGCAATATGGCTTTGTGGCTCTGTGTCTGAGTTTTATTTTGCATAAAAGCTGGTTTTATTTTCCTACACCAAAGAAATATCAGGAGTCTATACTACGGAGTTTCCTATCATGACATGGTTCCGCCAACCGATGTCTCATAGCCCAAATCATCGTAACTTGCCCACAATTAAGTTATCAGTCCGGTGTTGAGAGTTCCGAGATAGATCCAAGTCCAGATGCTCAAATTGTCCATAACCGGGGACACGGCTAATCGATTAGGTTTAAACTCTCTGCAGAGGTTTGTACACTTTACCCGCAAGATTCGATCCCTCTTTTTACGTTCTCGCACTTCAGGGTGTTTGAGAACAAGATGACCGAAACATGGTCTTCCAAAGAGTTCCCCTGACCACTGTCCAGTGCTCATCCAATCCTACCGTAGTTCTACATCTGCTAGCACCTTCCCAGCCAGAGTCACAACTAAGGTCAACCAAGCCAGAGCCCATAGTGACTTGCGGTTGCACAGGTAAGCTTCCGGGCATGAAGTATTCTTCCGTCTCTTTGAGTCTGGGTGAAGCTTTCCGCAAGATGTCATGGCGCTTCTCCATGCATCCCGGCCATCCACTGGTTTCTCCAGGGTGCCCGTCAACCGTCCTTCACCCAGTAGTGTGTATTGAATTCTTGTCTCGAGTCTTGAAGTCTTGAGGCCTTGAAGATGCAGTCCTTGCAGATGCCATCATGGAGTGGTCGTCATTGACGTAGAGTCCTCCTTCTTCACACCACTCTCGTGCACTCATACCAAACCCCGTCTACTATAGCGTAGCATTAAAATAAATAACGTCCCGGGCTTGGTAACAGGGTGATGGGTTCCTACCTCATGCATACTACTCAACTACAAGAATTCAATATCACTACTGGAGGGTGGTTGCAAAGATGCCACTAAATGCAATAAAAACATAGGTATAAAAGCATGGTCAAAGTGAACTTCCCTGGTATTACTTGATGAAGATAATAAAACTCTCAAAATAATGACTTGGTAGAACTATTCGTCACTCCGTTGAAAATCTATATAGTCAAACATAGCATTCATAAGCAATCATACTAGCAAGCAATTCTAACACTCATAATAAAACCAACAAATAAATTGCAAAACAACAAGGGAAACCAAATAAAAACAAAGGACAACTACAAAACTAATAAAGAAAACTCTAAGACATAACACAAAATAGTTTTGTCCTAAGTAAAAACTTAACAATAATTAAAACACTAAACTTATAAATTAACAGAAAATACAAAGTAAAACAACTAAGTTAACAGAAGGTATTTTTCATAAAATTTTATTTGCAAAAAGAAACAAATAAAAAGCTTTTATGAAACACTAACTATGACCTAAACAAGTTTTCGTACAAAACTAAATAAAATAATTTTTTGAAATAAAAATAAAATTTTGTTTGGTTGACTAACAGAAACAAAACTAAATTTGTCAAAGGTGACAAAAAGAAATAATTTAAAACTAATAAAAACAATAAAGAAAAGACTAAAACAAAACTATAACTAAAACAGTATTGTTTTGCTAAAAACTTAATTTAAAATAAACTAAAAATAAATCACTATATGACTCTGGATAGACAAAACAATAACAAAACCGTAGCAAAAAGAATCAATCAAAAATATTTTAAAAAACTCAAGATACGGCCAATTTAGTTATTTGAACAAATTTCATCAAACTCAGGTTTAAACTACTCAAAATTTGAAACCTAAGTACAAAAACAGAAACTTAAATAAATTTGTGACACAATGCAAAAAGAATCACTCAATTTGGATCTAAAACATAAAAGTTATTAACAATCTAAGACAGAAACTATTTTTGTTTTTAAAACAGAAACTAAAAAAAACAAATCGGACAAGTGCTACGTGTCGGGCTGCTACTGGGCTAGAGGATGTGCGATCCGACGCTAAACTGTGCTCGGCCGATTCCTAAGTAAAACACGTACGTGCGATGAAATAAACTAAACCGATCGGCCGGTTAGATCTAAACCGAAGAAAAACCGCAACTAAAACCCGATCTAACAAAATAAACCTAACTGTTCGCGGGATCTAATCTACACCGTTAGATTAAGATCAGACAGGGAGGAGAGAAGGAGAGCTCACAGCGGCGGCGGTGGAACTCCGGCGATGGTGGTGGTGGCTGTGGTCGACGGTGGCGATGCTCCCATGGTCGTCGGCGTCGGGGAAGAGCACCAGACGACGAGGCGCTCGATGGCGAGCTCGGCGGTGGTCGGTAGTGGCCTTGGAGACGACGGAGTCGAACGGCGGTGAGGTCGAGGCGGAGATGGCGTCGGGTGGTCGACGTTGGTGGTGCTCCTGTGGGTTTCGGGCGAGGGCGAGGGCACGGGGAGGTGCGGGCGAGCGAGGGGGTTCGGTGGTGGGTTCGGACGACGATGAGGTGGCCGTAGTGGAGAGCTAGCAGCAGCAATGGCGGGCGGCGGAGCTCTGGCTCCGGCGAGAAATGGCGGTGAGCGGAGAGGGGTTCGGGGGTCGGGAAGGGGCGGAACGGGGTGAGGAGGAGGGGTATATATAGGGGGAGGGGTTCTTGGAGGAGGGGGTGAATCGGGAGATCGCGATCCCGAGAAGTTCGGGATTCCGGCGGCGGTGATGCCCTGCGTGGCTTGCGGGAGGAGGAAGAAACAGCTGGCGGGGCGATCGGGCGGTGGGGTCCATGCGTCAGCGGCAGCGGGAGGCGAGCGAGGGGTCGAGCGACCGAGGGAGAGGGGCTTCGGGCGACGGCGCTGGCTGGGCCGCGGCTCGAGTGGCTGGCTGGCTGGGCCGGCTGGCTCCTGGGCCGCCTGGCCTGGCTAGCGCTAGGTTTTCCCTTTTTTTTGGATTAAGACAGGGAGAAAATAAGATATAGAGAAAAAGAATTATATAGGACATATAATATATCAAAACTTTCAGAAAAACATTTCCTAAAACATGAAGTATTTTCCACGTTCAAATAAAATACACAAAAAAATCAAATAAAGCAAACAGTGCTACTGTTGCATTAAAATCCAACAAAAATCATTTTTTTAAATACCAAAATTATTTCAAAAATTATTTTCTCCTAATTTTCCATTGAAGGGAACCATTTTACCCTTATTTCCATTTATTTATTTTTATGAGAAAAATAATTTGAATAAAATCCAAATAATTCCAAATTTGAAAGGGAGTTTCAAAATACTTTCAAATGACTTTCAATTTGATTCTTTTTAACTTCCAACTCATATTTCATATAATTGAAGAAGTCATTTTATCTTCTCTCCTGAAAATCATTGAGTTGCATAAAGTTTTGAATTTGAAATATTTTTCACGTGGAATTCAAATCTTTTCAAAACCCTTTTCATTTATTCATATGGAAGATGTCATATCATCTTCACTCTAGGGTTTTGTGATGAAATGAATTTGAATTCATGGAGATCATGAATGCAAGGTGAAAGTTTGGGAAAGTCATTTCATTCCCTCTCATTCAACTTTCAAAATTTTCAAATTTCACTCAGTTCCACACAATCAAACAAACAATCAATCAAAACTATTTATTTAATATAACATTCCAAAATTTAGAATTTTGGGATGTTACAGATGCGGTGTAAGGTTGCCATCGCCGGAGAATAATAGGGGATGTGGGTGAGTAGAGGGAAGGCTTGGCCAGTAGTAGTATGGTCAGACGGTGAGGCCTGCGCGGCAGCAAAACCGACCATGGGAGGCTGCAGCAGGCGGTACGCAGGTGCAGGTTTGGGCGGCTGGAGCAAGAAGACCAGAGGTTGAAGACGCTGCTTGGCCGTTGGATTAACATCCAACGGTCAGTGCAGCTAGAATCTTTTATTGACTAAGTTGACAAAGCCCTGCGTATGCGTTAACTTAGTAGGCCCACAAGTCAGCCTCCAAATCTGGTGGGTCCCAGCTCGCAGGGGGAATCAAATTTTTTTTCTTCGTAATAAGGTGGCACTTCCTTGCATGCGAAGATGTTTTTTGGTTTTTTTAGTTTCTTCTTTTTTGAGTTACAATAAAAATAAAACAATTTAGCATCTTTGGTACAAATCTATATTTTCACGAAACGGATCATAATAAGGCTGGTGGGTCCCAGCTGTTAGGGAGAGGAAACTTTTTATTTCCGTGTAATAAAGGAAGCACTTCCTTGTGTGCGAAGATGTAGCTGGTGGGTCAAACCTGTTAGGGGGAGAAATCATTTGTTTTCGCATAATACGGGGGCACTTGCTGCGTGCAGCCATGGGCCATGTGGGTCCCTACTGTCAGCCAGTCCACGTACATGCCTCTTTTGATGGCTGTCGTTTTTTGACAAAGTTGACCACGCCGCGCCGAGAGAACCAATGCAGTGAACGATGGCGAGTCCTAAGAAGGGAACGAACCGGAGCCGGCGAAGACACATCAGTGGATGCCCACGCGGAGGGGAGTACGAGGGTTCACTGGTTCGGCTGCGGTGTGAGGCTGCCGTCACCGGAGAAGGACATGAGGTGTTGGTGAGTAGAGGAATGGCCTGGACGGCGTTTGGGAGTAGGGTGGGCCGGTGAAGCCTGCGCGGCAGCATAGCCGGCCACGGGAGGCGATAGCAGGTGGTACCGACGGCGGTGGTTTGGGCGGCTGATACGTCCATTTTGCATCATGCTTTTATATCGATATTTATTGCATTATGGGCTGTTATTACATGTTATGTCACAATACTTATGCCTATTCTCTCTTATTCTACAAGGTTAACATGAAGAGGGAGAATGCCGGCAGCTGGGATTCTGGGCTGGAAAAGGAGCAAATATTACAGACCTATTCTGCACAACTCCAAAAGTCCTGAAACTTCACGGAAGCAATTTTTGGAATTAATAAAAAATACCGAGCAAAGAAAGTACCAGAGGGGGCCCACACCCTGGCCAGGAGGGTGGGGACGCGCCCTACCCCCCTGGGCGCGCCCCCTGCCTTGTGGGCCCCCTGGCAGGCCTCCGGTGCCCATCTTCTGCTATATGAAGTCTTTTACCCTGGAAAAATCATAAGCAAGCTTTCGGGCAGAAACTCCGCCGCCACGAGGCGGAACCAATCTAGGGCTCCGACGGAGCTGTTCTGCCGGGGAAACTTACCTCCGGGAGGGGGGAATCATCGCCATCGTCATCACCAACGATCCTCTCATTGGGAGGGGGTCAATCTCCATCAACATCTTCACCAGCACCATCTCCTCTAAAACCCTAGTTCATCTCTGGTATCCAATCTTTGTCCCAAAGCCTCAGATTGGTACCTGTGGGTTACTGGTAGTGTTGATTACTCCTTGTAGTTGATGCTAGTTGGTTTATTTGGTGGAAGATCATATGTTCAGATCCATTATGCATATTAATACCCCTCTGATTATGAACATGAATATGCTTTGTGAGTAGTTACGTTTGTTCCTGAGGACATGGGAGAAGTCTTGCTATAAGTAGTCATGTGAATTTGCTATTCGTTCGATATTTTGATGAGATGTATGTTGTCTCTCCTCTAGTGGTGTTATGTGAACGTCGACTACATGACACTTCACCATTGTTTGGGCCTAGAGGAAGGCATTGGGAACTAATAAGTAGATGATGGGTTGCTAGAGTGACACAAGCTTAAACCCTAGTTTATGCGTTGCTTCGTAAGGGGCTAATTTGGATCCATATGTTTCATGCTATGGTTAGGTTTACCTTAATACTTATTTTGTAGTTGCGGATGCTTGCAATAGGGGTTAATCATAAGTGGGATGCTTTTCCAAGTAAGGACAGCACCCAAGCACCGGTCCACCCACATACCATTATCAAAGTAACGAACACGAATCATATGAGTGTGATGAAAACTAGCTTGACAATAATTCCCATGTGTCCTCGGGAGTGTTTTCCTTCATATAAGAGTTTGTACAGGCTTGTCCTTTGCTAGAAAAAGGATTGGGCCATCTTGCTGCACTTTATTTACACTTGTTACTTGTTACCCGTTACAAATTACCTTATCACAAAACTATCTGTTACCGATAATTTCAGTGCTTGCAGAGAACACCTTACTGAAAACTGCTTATCATTTCCTTCTGCTCCTCGTTGGGTTCGACACTCTTACTTATCGAAAGGACTACGTTAGATCCCCTACACTTGTGGGTCATCAAGACTCTTTTCTGGCGCCATTGCCGGGGAGTGAATTGCCTTTCGTAGGTGGAATTTGGTAAGGAAAAAATTATATAGTGTGCTGAAATTTACTGTCACTTGTTACTATGGAACATAATCCTTTGAGGGGCTTGTTTGGGGTATCTTCACCCCAACCGGTAGAGCAAAGAGTTGCTCCTCAACCTACTGAACCTACTGAAAATGTTTACTTTGAAATTCCCTCGGGTATGATAGAGAAACTGCTAGCTAATCCTTTTACAGGAGATGGAACATTGCATCCCGATTTACACTTAATCTATGTGGATGAAGTTTGTGGATTATTTAAGCTTGCAGGTATGCCCGATGATGTTATCAAGAAGAAGGTCTTCCATTTATCTTTGAAGGGAGAGGCATTGACATGGTATAGGCTATGTGATGATATGGGATCATGGAACTACAAGCGATTGAAATTAGAATTTCATCAGAAGTTTTATCCTATGCATCTTGTTCATCGTGATCGTAATTACATATATAATTTTTGGCCTCGCGAAGGAGAAAGCATCGCTCAAGCTTGCGGGAGGCTTAAGTCAATGTCATATTCATGCCCCAATTATGAGCTCTCAAGAGAAATGATTATTCAAAAATTTTATGCTCGGCTTTCTCTCAATAATCGCTCCATGCTCGATACTTCTTGTACTGGCTCTTTGATGATGAGGACTATTGAATTCAAATGGGATTTATTGGAAAGAATTAAACGCAACTCTGAAGATTGGGACCTCGGCGAAGGTAAGGAGTCAGGTATAACACCTAAGTTTGATTGTGTTAAATCTTTTATGGATACCGATGTTTTCCATGAATTTAGCACTAAATATGGACTTGACTCTGAGATAGTAGCTTCTTTCTGTGGATCATTCTCTACTCATGTTGATCTCCCTAAGAAGAAGTGGTTTAAATATAATCCTCCCACTGAAGTAAAAGTAGTTGCACCTATTAAAGTTGAAGAAAAGACTATCACTTATAATGATCCTATTGTTCCTACTGCTTATGTTGAGAAACCACCTTTCTCTGTTAGAATAATCATGCTAAAGCTTCAACTATGGTCAACAAAAGTAATATTAGGACACCCAAAACCCCTGAGCAAATTAAAGTTGAACCTAATATTGATATGGTTAAAGATCTCTTGGCTGATAATATTGATGGGCATGTTATTTACTTCTGTGATGAAGCTGCTAGAATTGCTAAACCCGGTGCTAAAGATAAACATAGACCTGTTGTAGGCATGCCTGTTATTTTCTGTTAAAATAGGAGATAATTGTTATCATGGCTTATGTGATATGGGTGCTAGTGCTAGTGCAATACCTCATTCTTTATATGAAGAAATTATGCATGATATTGCACCTGCTGAGATAGAAGAAATTGATGTTACAATTAAGCTTGCTAATAGAGATACTATTTCACCAGTTGGAATTGTTAGAGATGTTGAAGTCTTGTGTGGGAAAGTTAAATATCCTGCTGATTTTCTTGTTCTTGGTTCCCCACAAGATAAATTTTGTCCCATTATATTTGGTAGACCCTTTTTAAATACTGTTAATGCTAGGATAGACTGCAAAAAGGATGTTGTTACTATTGGGTTGGGTGATATGTCTCATGAGTTTAATTTTGCTAAATTTCGTAGACAACCCCGTAATGAGGAATTGGCTAATAAAGATGAAATTATTGGTCTTGCTTCTATTGCCGTGCCTCCTAGTGATCCTTTACAACAATATTTGCTAGACCATGAAAATGATATGTTTATGAATGAAAGAAGGGAAATAGATGAAGTATTCTTTAAACAGGGACCCATTTTGAAACACAACTTGCATGTCGAAATCTTAGGGGATCCTCCTCCACCTAAGGGTGATCCCGTGTTTGAGCTTAAACCATTACCTGATACTCTCAAATATGCTTATCTTGATGAAAAGAAAATATGTCCTGTTATTATTAGTGCTAACCTTTCAGCGAAAGAAGAAGAAAAATTATTGAAAACTCTAAAGAAGCACTGTGCTGCTATTGGATATACTCTTGATGATCTTAAGGGCATTAGTCCCACTTCATGCCAGCACAAAATAAAATTGGAAAAAGACGTTAAACCGGTTGTTGATCACCAACGACGGTTAAATCCTAAGATGAAGGAAGTGGTAAGAAAAGAAATACTAAAGCTCCTTGAGGTAGGTATAATTTATCCCGTTGCTGATAGTCAGTGGGCAAGTCCTATCCATTGTGTCCCTAAGAAGGGAGGTATTACTGTTGTTCCTAATGATAAAGATGAATTGATCCCACAAAGAATTATTACGGGTTACAGGATGGTAATTGATTTCTGAAAATTAAATAAAGCTACTAAAAAGGATCATTACCCCTTACCTTTTATTGATCAAATGCTAGAAAGATTATCCAAACATATGCATTTTTGCTTCCTAGATGGTTATTCTGGTTTCTCTCAGATAACTATGTCAAAAGAGGATCAAGAAAAGACCACTTTTACTTGCCCTTTCGGTACCGTTGCTTATAGATGTATGCCTTTTGGTTTATGTAATGCACCTACTACCTTTCAAAGATGCATGATGGCTATATTCTCTGATTTTTGTGAAAAGATTGTTGAGGTTTTCATGGATGATTTCTCCGTTTACGGAACTTCTTTTGATGATTGCTTGAGCAACCTTGATTGAGTTTTGCAGAGATGTGAAGAACCTAACCTTGTCTTGAAATGGGAGAAGTTCCACTTTATGGTTAATGAAGGTATTGTCTTGGGGCATAAAATTTCTGAAAGAGGTATTGAAGTTGATAAAGCTAAAGTTGATGCTATTGAAAAGATGCCGTGTCCCAAGGACATTAAAGGTATAAGAAGCTTCCTTGGTCATGCCGGTTTTTATAGTAGGTTCATTAAGGATTTCTCTAAAATCTCCAGGCCTCTGACTAATCTCTTACAAAAAGATATTCCTTTTGTCTTTGATGATGATTGTGTAGAAGCATTTGAAATACTTAAGAAAGCATTGATTTTTGCAGCTATTGTCCGGCCACCTGATTGGAATTTACCCTTTGAAATTATGTGTGATGCTAGTGATTATGCTATAGGTTCTATTCTAGGACAAAGAGTTGATAAGAAATTAAATGTTATTCAATATGCTAGTAAAACTCTAGACAGTGCCCAGAGAAATTATGCTACTACTAAAAAAGAATTTTTAGCAGTTCTATTTGCTTGTGATAAGTTCAGACCTTATATTGTTGATTCTAAAGTAACTGTTCACACTGATCATGCCGCTATTAAATATCTTATGGAAAATAAAGATGCTAAACCTAGACTTATTAGATGGGTTCTCCTACTACAAGAATTTGACTTGCATATTATTGATAGAAAGGGAGCTGAGAACCCCGTTGCAGACAACTCGTCTAGGTTAGAAAATGTTCTTGATGACCCACTACCTATTGATGATAGCTTTCCTGATGAACAATTAGCTATCATAAATGCTTCTCGCACTGCTCCATGGTATGTTGATTATGCTAATTACATTGTTGCTAAATTTATACCACCTAGTTTCACATACCAGCAAAAGAAAAAGTTTTTCTATGATTTAAGACATTACTTCTGGGATGACCCACACCTGTATAAAGAAGGAGTAGATGGTGTTATTAGACGTTGTATACCCGATCATGAACAGGAACAGATCCTACGCAAGTGTCACTCCGAAGCTTACGGAGGACACCACGCTGGAGATAGAACTGCACATAAGGTATTGCAATCCGGTTTTTATTGGCCTACTCCCTTCAAAGATGCCCGTAAGTTTGTCTTCTCTTGTGATGAATGTCAAAGAATTGGTAATATTAGTAGACGTCAAGAGATGCCTATGAATTATTCACTTGTTATTGAACCATTTGATGTTTGGGGCTTTGATTATATGGGACCGTTTACTTCCTCTAATGGGTATACACATATTTTAGTTGCTGTTGATTACGTTACTAAGTGGGTAGAAGCTATTCCAACTAGTAGTGCTGATCATAACACCTCTGTTAAGATGCTTAAAGAAGTTATTTTTCCAAGGTTTGGACTCCCTAGATATTTAATGACTGATGGTGGTTCACATTTTATTCATGGTGCTTTTCGTAAAATGCTTGCTAAGTATGACGTTAATCATAGAATTGCATCTCCTTATCACCCTCAGTCTAGTGGTCAAGTAGAATTGAGTAATAGAGAGCTCAAATTAATTTTGCAAAAGACTGTTAATAGATCTAGAAAGAATTGGTCCAAGAAACTTGCTGATGCATTATGGGCCTATAGAACTGCATAAAGAATCCTATGGGTATGTCTCCGTATAAAATGGTTTATGGAAAAGCATGTCACTTACCTCTCGAACTAGAACATAAAGCATATTGGGCCATTAAAGAGCTCAATTATGATTTCAAACTTGCCGGTGAGAAGAGCCTTTTTGACATTAGCTCACTTGATGAATGGAGAACCCAAGCCTATGAGAATGCCAAACTGTTTAAAGAAAAAGTTAAAAGATGGCATGACAAGAGGATGCAAAAGTGTGAGTTTAATGGGAAGGGCCTTACGTTATCGAGGAAGTTTATCGTTCCGGTGCCATAAAAATCAACAACTTCAAAGGCACAAATCCAAAGGTGGTGAACGGTGAAAGAATCCAACATTATATCTCAGGTAATCCTATAAATGTTGAAACTAATGTTATTGAAACCGTAACCCCGGAGGAATACATAAGGGACACTTTCCAGGACTTTTCAGACTCCGAAAAGGAATAGGTACGTGGTATGGTAAGTAAACCGACTCCAAAACAGTTCTAATAGCAATTTTTCTCCGTTTTGGAATATTTAAGAAAATAGGAAAATAAGAAGCAGTCCGGGAAGGACACGAGGCTTCCACGAGGGTGGAGGGCGCGCCCTACCCCCTGGGCGCGCCCCCTGCCTTGTGGGCACCTCGTGTGCTCTCCGGACTCCGTTTTCTTGCACGATACTTCTTTTGGTCAGTAAAAATTCATTATATAATCTCCCGAAGGTTTTGACCACCGTATCACACAAATATCCTCTGTTTTTGTTTCGAGCTGTTTTTCAGACAAATCTAGATCACCATGACGTCTCCAAGTGACCCAAAGGACAAGTTCTTCGAGAAGGTCATCAACCCCTACCTCGCAGAAGTGCTGCAACATCCTAAAACCATTGAGATGCGTGAGGGGTTGCTGCACATCCGCTATGTTGAGGGACCAAGGAGGACCGGAAGCGTGAAGACAAGGCTCAAGGCAATGGAGCAACAAGTTTTCAAGTGTCAGGAGATGGTGGAGCGTGGACTCGAATCCAATCATAGAATGATCACGGAGTTCACCAACACCCAGAAGCTGGACGCCAAGGATATTGGGGAGGCCATGGTCAAGCTTCATGAGAAAATCGAGCACCTCCAAGCCTAGATCTATGACCTACAAAACCAAAACTGTGAGTATGAATATAGATTCAAGAGGATGAGTTTGGCTGCAGATTTAAGGATCCCGGAGACTCGATCATCTTTCTATGATGGCAAGCCTATGCCTTGGAACAGGGACGACAAGCCTACATCATCAACAACTCCATCATCAGCACCTCCGAAGAAAGAGACATAAACACATGGGTATGGGCACTCCCCTTGGCAACTAGCAAGCTTGGGGGAGGTGCCCCGGTATCGTATCACCATCACACTCCTATCTTTACCGTTTTTCTTAGTTCGATCCTTTTGGTAATATCTTGATCTAGTAGAATAAAATTTTAGTATGATTTAGTTTTGAGTTTTGCTTTATCATCCTTCTATGTAATCGAGTCCGTGAGCTATATATAATAAAGATTAGTGTTGAGTCAAGGGCTTGCTTATTTTGCTTTGATCTTGAGGGAATAAAAAAGGAGAATAAAAAGAAATAAAGAGATCATATCGATCTTATGTAGAGTAATGACTTCACATATAAAGAGTATGATGAATAAAAGTTGTTGAAAGTTGACAAACATAGTTTTGGTCATCGTTGCAATTAATAGGAAGTAATAAAGAAAGAGAGGTTCTCACATATAAATATACTATCTTGGACATCTTCTATGACTGTAAGCACTCATTAAAATATGACATGCTAAAGAGTTGATGTTGGACAAGGAAGACAACGTAATGGGTTATGTTTTCTTATATCCGAAATAAAGTATATTGTCATGGATCATCCAACATGTTGAGCTTGCCTTTCCCTCTTATGCTAGCCAATTCTTTGCACCAAGTAGAGATACTACTTGTGCTTCCAAATACCTTTAAACCCAGTTTTGCCATGAGAGTCCACCATATCTACCTATGGATTGAGTAAGATCCTTCAAGTAAGTTGTCATCGTTGCATGCAATAAAAATTGCTCTCTAAATATGTATGACTTATTAGTGTGGAGAAAATAAGCTTTATATGATCTTGTGATGTGGAAGGAATAAAAGCGACGGACTGCATAATAAAGGTCCATATCACAAGTGGCAATATAAAGTGACGTTATTTCGCATTAAGATTTTGTGCATCCAACCATAAAAGCACATGACAACCTCTGCTTCCCTCTGCGAAGGGCCTATCTTTTATTCTTGTCTTATATCTTATGCAAGAGTCAGGGTGATCTTCACCTTTCCTTTTTACATTTTATCCTTTGGCAAGCGCATTGTGTTGGAAAGATCCTGATATATATATCCAATTGGATGTAAGTCATCATGAACTATTATTGTTGACATTACCCTTGAGGTAAAAGGTTTGGAGGCAATACTATAAGCCCCTATCTTTCTCTGTGTCCGATTAAAACTCCATAACCACAAGTATTGCATGAGTGTTTGCAATTGTGAAAGACTAAATGATAGTTGAGTATGTGGACTTGCTGAAAAGCTCTTATATTGACTCTTTCCGATGTTATGATAAATTGCAATTGCTTCAATGACCGAGATCATAGTTTGTTAGTTCTCAATGAAGTTTCTGATTCATATTTGACATTGTGAATAGATTGTTACTTGAGCATAAGAAATCATATGACAATATATATATGTAAATAATG
Source organism: Triticum aestivum (assembly GCF_018294505.1). Lineage (NCBI taxonomy): Eukaryota > Viridiplantae > Streptophyta > Magnoliopsida > Poales > Poaceae > Triticum > Triticum aestivum. The sequence continues at coordinate 311,804,189 of NC_057811.1, forward strand.
CTGTTATAAGAATGATCATGATGCCCTCATGTCTGTATTTTATTTTATCGACACCTCTATCTCTAAACATGTGGACATATTTATCGTTATCGGCTTCCGCTTGAGGACAAGCGAGGTCTAAGCTTGGGGGAGTTGATACGTCCATTTTGCATCATGCTTTTATATTGATATTTATTGCATTATGGGCTATTATTACACGTTATGTCACAGTACTTATGCCTATTCTCTCTTATTTTACAAGGTTTACATGAAGAGGGAGAATGCCGGCAGCTGGGATTCTGGGCTGGAAAAGGAGCAAATATTAGAGACCTATTCTGCGCAACTCCAAAAGTCCTGGAACTTCCCGGAAGCAGTTTTTGGAATTAATAGAAAATACTGAGCGAAGAAAGTACCAGAGGGGGCCCACACCCTGGCCATGAGGGTGGGGACGCGCCCTACCCCCCTGGGCGCGACCCCCTGCCTCATGGGCCCCCTGGCAGGCCTCCGGTGCCCATCTTACGCTATATGAAGTCTTTTACCCTGGAAAAAATCATAAGCAAGCTTTCGGGAAGAAACTCCGCCGCCACGAGGCGGAACCTTGGCGGAACCAATCTAGGGCTCCGGCAAAGCTGTTCTGCCGGGGAAACTTCCCTCCGGGAGGGGGAAATCATCGCCATTGTAATCACCAATGATCCTCTCATCGGGAGGGGGTCAATCTCCATCAACATCTTCACTAGCACCATCTCCTCTAAAACCCTAGTTCATCTCTTGTATCCAATCTTTGTCCCAAAGCCTCAGATTGGTACCTGTGGGTTACTAGTAGTGTTGATTACTCCTTGTAGTTGATGCTAGTTGGTTTATTTGGTGGAAGATCATATGTTCAGATCCGTTATGCATATTAATACCTCTCTGATTATGAACATGAATATGCTTTGTGAGTAGTTACGTTTGTTCCTAAGGACATGGGAGAAGTCTTGCTATAAGTAGTCATGTGAATTTGGTATTCGTTCGATATTTTGATGAGATGTGTGTTGTCTCTCCTCTAGTGGTGTTATGTGAACGTCGACTACATGACACTTCACCATTGTTTGGGCCTAGAGGAAGGCATTGGGAAGTAATACGTAGATGATGGGTTGCTAGAGTGACACAAGCTTAAACCCTAGTTTATGCGTTGCTTCGTACGGGGCTGATTTGGATCCATATGTTTCATGCTATGGTTAGGTTTACCTTAATACTTCTTTTGTAGTTGCGGATGCTTGCAATAGGGGTTAATCATAAGTGGGATGCTTGTCCAAGTAAGGACAACATCCAAGCACTGGTCCACCCACATACCAAATTATCAATGTAACGAACGTGAATCATATGAGCGTGATGAAAACTAGCTTGACGATAATTCCCATGTGTCCTCGGGAGCGTTTTCCTTCATATAAGAGTTTGTCCAGGCTTGTCCTTTGCTACAAAAAGGATTGGGCCATCTTGCTGCACTTTATTTACACTTGTTACTTGTTACCCGTTACAAATTACCTTATCACAAAACTATCTGTTACCGATAATTTCAGTGCTTGCAGATAACACCTTACTGAAAACTGCTTATCATTTCCTTCTGCTCCTCGTTGGGTTCGACACTCTTACTTATCGAAAGGACTACGATAGATCCCCTACAATTGTGGTTCATAAGCGGTTGAAGCAAGAATATCCGAGATTAAAGAAGCACTACAACCGTTGGATGGACATTCAACGACCACTGCTGCTAGAATCGTGTCTTCACTATAAGTTGACAAAGCCTTCCGTACGCCTTGGTAGGCCCACAAGCCTTCTGTACGCATCACTGACTATAATTCTCAAAAAAATAGTAGGCCCACAAGTGAGCATCACATCTATGGCAGAGAACATATAGCCCATTTGCGATTTGTAATAATGTACATCCCCTTTTTGAATTCTAATGGAATTTGTTGCAACCCATTTACAATTTGTTAAAATTACAGCCCATTTGCTAGCCAGGACAACGATTAATAATTTCAACCAACTGCTCAAAACAGAATTCAACCAAACACTTCACATTTTGATGGGATCCAAAATATAATTTCAAAATGAATTTGTATTAGGTAAAAATCTAACGAAATATTGCGCGCGCAATAAGTAATGAAATTAAAATTTTCAAATTCAAAAAAATAATATTTTTGAAACTAATATTTACAACCCAATTTTTATAATTACATCCCAGATATTATTTCTTAAAGGCCATTTTCTTGTTAGGCCTAATGCATCCCTCCTAGGAAAGATTTACAGCCCTGCGGGGCGGAGAATAACAAGTTGACCTGGGTTGGGTATTACGCAAAAAAAGTATAACTGGGCTAGCCATTTTCACCTTGAAAAATTAATATCCGGGCTGGATATTTGGTCGACATAAAATAATAGCCTAGGCTAGACGGGCCACAGCCCGCCCAATTGATACCCTGCTCCTCTGAACAACAACAAAAACATCGCTTAATAAAAACTCCGCTTACACCTCAAAAAACAAATACTGCTCAAGCTGCTGGGTCCCAGCTGTCGGCCGCTCCTTGTGCAATTCTCTCGTTTATTGACTATTGGTCAATGTGTACGTGCAATGCACGTTAATTTGGAAGTATATTGAGTGCATGTGGATATTAAGTAGGATATTATTTTGCGTGTTATTATGTGATTAGCACTATTTTTGGCATGAAATTAACTGCACTAAACGTGTTGAGCGCTCGACATTGAAGCAGTCTAGGTCATTGGATTGACATGATTTGATGGCCGAGATTAATTGGATCTGCCCCTTTGGGTCTTTTTACATTGGTATAGATATAGATATAGATATAGGTTGACTATGGTGTGGGACCGTGACGGGAAACCAGGAGGAAGCAAAAAAAATATAGTTGTATATAATAAGGAGGAACTTGCGTATGTACGGCTATGGCCCTAGTGGGTCCCTACTGTCATCCTCTCCAAGTAAAGTCATCTCCTAATTCCTCATGTTCGTTGACCATGTTGACAACGCTTGGCGCGACGGCGAGCGCAACACCTCGAAGGACAACGGAGAGGGCCTCGCGGGCCCTACGGGTGGTCTGATACAGCGCCCGCTGCTCATTCAAGAAGCTAGGATCATCGGACACCTATGAGCACCTTCGAGAGACTAAGCCGGCATGAAACGGATGATGAGTTGGTCGGAAGATCATATGGTTTCACCTCTAACCTACCCGAGTTGTCGTATAGGCTATGAATGAAACATAAGACGATGAACTTCTTAAGCACAGAAACAACAGAAGAGGATGATCTTCTTAACATACAAATCACTCGCATTAGATCAACATGCAAAACAATATGAAGCATTATTCTCAGGAGGCACGGTGAACAGCTCGTGATGCAGCATGCCATAGCATTCCAAGCTCAACTTTGCAATCAAACTCACAAGGCCTGGCATTTCATAGACAACATTCAAAACAAACTCTTAAAATACCTTACATAAGTCAACATTCATGTGACTATGCATCTCAGCAGAGTAAATATTTGCTTCTGAACTAAACACAGGAATAGGAAAAAATTATCTACGCTGATCACAGCAAAGGGCGTCCCACTCCAAAATGTCAAATGCATGTCTTCTGGCTAACATCAATGAGCAAAATTGGACAAGGTTTTCCAATTCCAATATATTAAACTAATGTCTTCTTGCTAACATCAATTATTAAACTTTGTCAAGCTTTTCCCATTCAAAATATGTAATGGCTATGATTGTGGAACGGGCAGGGTTTGTCGTCAGTTTGCACATCGAAATGGCACATGGAGCCGGATTAACCAGCGTATCTTTTTGTGCAGTTCCACTGAAATCAAAGAATGTCTTGCATAGCATGGTGGATTTCGTATTTATATGTTGCAAGGCGTTGAACACATTGGCAGGTCCATTCAAGTAGATAGTCCGGTGGCTCAAGGTGACGACGAATGATTAGAGAACCATTCGATGTATTGTGCATGATGAAGTATTATGGAGGGCACGAACCATCTGAACATTTTGTGGAGTTCCACTGAAATCAAGCTGAGCATCCCTGTCTGCATAAATACAGAAAAGGCGTGATGAATATAATAGTGATACTAGTTGATTAAACAGACGCTTACAACTATATTCATCTTCATTATCTTAACAGGAAAAGATAGCAATACAATAGCTTCAATTAAACATTTATTCAAAACAATACAACAATATAAGTAGCACAACATAACAAAGCACAATCATGTGGATGAAGGCCGATACTGACCTCGTTTGTTACAGCTGCGTCGGCAACTGACTTGGTCATACCATTCCTTGTGGGGTGAATTTTGCACTCCATATGTTGTTGAGTTTCCGATGCTCTCTGTAGACTAGTCATGTCACCAGCATCTACTAGTACTCTGTAAAGCTTCTCGGTCATTCCTTGTGTAATGTAGCGCAAACAGTGACTACTTCTTTCTACAAAGTGGAAAGACCAAATGAGCCCAATAATGCAACAGTTTGCCTTAAACACAGTGGCTCCTTTTGTGCAGTTCAACTAAAATCAAAGTCGAAATAGAACTGAGCAGAAGTTTTGATATCCCTGTAAGCAACAATAGGTATAAAGGAAACAATTACCGAGAGTAGCAATTCTCAAACAGTGCGATTCATTCATATTAACTAAGACATTATCTTAACAATACCTTGTTCGTGTACAAAAGTAGGGGCCTTTCTGTACCCCTTTACTTGTGCATGGGCAGTCGTAGCCACAACTGCGGCCATGCTCGGCGGGGCAGAGGAAGGAAAGGTACGAGACTGCCAAGGCAAAACTCAAGCCAGAGGCATGAAGAGCAAACGGGCAAGATGGATTTCCCCCGGCAAAACCCTTGCCGGGGCGGCCTACATAGCCCCGGCAAGAGCCTTGCCGGGGAGACTTGCCCAACACCAGCAAAGCCGCCACCCTTGAGCCTGAGAGTTCTGACACCATCGACAACGTCGAGACCAAGACTCGGGGGCACCTGCGTGGTGGCGTGCAGATCTTTGTGAAGACCAACGGCGTGCAAGTCTAGATAAGAACCAGAAGAAGAAGACGCCCAGCAAGATCCTTGCCGGGGACTGCCGAAGACCCCCAGCAAGATCCTTGCCGGGGACGGCCGCGAGACCCCCGGAAGACCCTTGCCGGGGGCATCTGCGGGGCCGCAGCCAGGCTCGCACCTGCCAAAGTTTCGCTGCCCCGCGGCCGTTCCGACACGGCAACCAGCCCGCCAACAGGCAAGCGCATGCGTGGCAGCATGCAGCTTCTAGACCAACTAGTCAAGCACCTGCGTGGTGGCATGTAGATCTTCGTGAAGACCCTGTCACCGCACCAGCACAGCGACCAGCCAGCCAGCATGGCGCTGCATGCCTCGTCAGCTTGGACGCGCATCGAAGTAAGGCGAGGCGGCGATGGGCGGGACAAGCTCTATTGCCGTCCCCAATAAAGCAAGAGGGCACGTAGGCAGCGCATTAAATGCGTTTGTCCTACGGTGTTAGCCGATAAACCTGTACACTGTAGATACTTTGCACCTCCTGTGTGCCACTGTGGCGACCCCTTTGACATACAAAAGGAGGCCTGAGGCGTATTGTGGAAGGATTTGGACTTTTTGTACTGGGCACGCAAAGTAGCTAGTCCAAGAACTGAAGAACACAAGATAAACACAGACAAGCAGGACTAGGGTTTTACGCATCATTTGCGGCCCGAACCTGGGTAAAAAAAAACCTCGCGTTGATCGCTAGACCTGCTCTTTGCGCAGCTCCACACCCCCGCCAACCATAGAAGGGATTCCCTAGGATCCCATAGGTGTCGTTCCCCGACATCTTTGGCACGCCGGGTAGGGGGTGAGGCTGTGAAAATCTGGTCTAGAAGTTAGCGCATCGACTCCTTTATCGCCATGGCTCCCAAGAAGAACGGGATCACAGCGATCGGTTCGTCTGGAGCCGAACCGCCCATACAAGCGCAGGCAGGCAACGGGGCGGCCGGGGATGGTGGCGGAGGCGCGGTCGTGAGCTTCCACGACACCCTGGCAATCGGAGCCATGCGAGCAGCGTTGTTCGCCCCCAAGACGATGAGCCGCACGCCGCTGGGTCCAGGGGCGGGGCCGTGCTGCCCACGGGCGGCGCGGCAACCTCCAGGACGCCCCAGGCGGTGCCCGCACCGCGGTCTTCTCAGATCACGCATGACGAGGAACGCCATGACGTCGGTGCCCCCGGGCGCCGCCGCGGGAAGAGCCCTTTGCGTCACTCTCGAGATGCACCAGGCCACCGTGTGCGCCCAGACGCTGGCGGAAACGGCGCGCGATGGCAAGACCGTGATAGAGATCCTTCTAACGTGGTTAGAAGTCAGAGTGCGTCACGGTCCGCGCAGCTTTTGCCGCCACCCACGCCAGCAGAAGCGTTGGCGCACGTGCAACTACTCCTCGACTTTCCTCCTGCCGCGGAGAACCTCGACGAGTGGAGAGCCACCATTCGGAGCCTCATCCGCTTCGCCAATAAAGATGAACCATGACCAGCGGGACCCTCGTGCCAGCGCTATGTCGAGCCAGCGCACGCCAGTGGTGGAAGGACCAGAGCTGCTGCGACCACGGTGCACTCTCCTCCCCACGCCAGCAACAACAGCCACCGGCTCATCGGGCCGAGGCATGTGACAACGTTTCCACAACGTCATCCGATCCGCGAGCCCGCCACGACCAACGTCAAGTTCTTCGTGAGCGAACCCAGGAAGACGCTCGGACCACCATCGAGCAGCGGCGGGAAGCGTGCCATCAGTCAGATAGGCGTGCGGGGCCTACTATGGACCGCACAGCGCCGGGGGGTTCCGGTGACCTACCTTACGAGGTGGGTTCTTGTAATGCCCTGAGTCCGATGCACCAGGTGTCTTCCAGTTATTCGCCGTCATTGCCATGTCATTTGCTTGCGTGTTGCACTTTGCCATGTCATCATGTGCATTGCATCCTCATGTTGTTCGTCTCTTGCATCCGGTCACTTTCTCCGTTGTCCGTTTCGACATCCGACACTCTCACATGCACTCGTTGCACCTCTCGGATCTTGTTTCGTGAGCGGGAGAAAAATGTTCTCGGAATGGGCCGAGATTTGTCAAGTGGCCTTGGTACATCACGGGTAGACTACCTGTCAAATTTCGTTTCATTTGGAGGTCATTTGGTGCCCTAATGGTTAACCGTGTAACTGCGAACCCCTCCTTCTCTTTGCATCCCAGCACCCCTTCATATCAGCCCACTAGCCCATCTAAACCCCCTCCACGCTCTCTGTCGTTAAATCACGATCGTGTGAGCGAAAATAGCACCTCATTTGGACTCTCCTAGCTCCCTCTACCTATATAAACACCCCCCTCCTCAAATCACGGGCGAAACCCTAGCCATCTTCATCCTCGCGTCGCTGGACACGTCCGCTCGCCGCCGGACATGTCCACCGCCGCCCCCTAAGCCAATCGCAGCGCGACACGTCACCGCCGCCCAGCCTCCTCCACCGCGGCCCGCCAGGGCCCGGATCGCCCCCCCCCCCGGCCCGAACCGCCCGCGCCTCCGTGCCCACATGCGCCGCCGCCCCGCTCCGGCGCCACGCCCGCCTGACCGCGCCTCTACCCGCCGCCCGACGCCGCGCGCCTCCGCTCACCGCTGCCTGACGCCGCCGCCTTGCGTCGCTGCCCCTCCCTCGCGCCCCGCTCGCCGGCCGCCGCCTCCGCCGAGCCACCACAGCTTGCTGTCGCCCGTGCCCTCGCGCGGAGATCCGCGCCGCCGCTCGCTGCTCCGTCGCGCGCCGGCGCCGCCACCCATATCCTCCGCCGTCCCGCGCCTTCCCCGTCCCACCTCGCCGGAGACGCACCGCCTCGCCGGAGTCTCGCCGGCCGGATCCACCCGAGGGTGGATCAGATCCACCAATACGTCCAACCAAACGCGCCTCCGCCGTCCCGGATCTCCTCATCCGACACGATCCCGTCCAGTTTTCGGAGGTTATTTTTTTTCTCCAAGTCCCTAAGATTCAGCATTATGTGCCCATCTTTGCTATGTCATATCTCCATGCTCGTAGCTCCGATTTTCATGCATGATATGCCGAAAATGTTCATCTCAGAGTGCTCTACTTGCTAGTGTCATTTGCATGCATGTTACTGTCCATCTTGATGTCATTATCCTCATAGCAAAATGTCACGTGCTGTTAACTGCTGAAAATTGTCAAAACTTGCTGATTTGTCTTTTTCATAGCATTTTATGTGTTTATCTTTTGAGCATCATGTCAACATGTTTTAGGAGCTCTTTCATGCCATCTTTACAGTGGTGCCATCCATGTATTTTTATGTGACTTCTGGTGAGTGCATCAAGCTTGTGAAGTGTGCTACTTGATGTTTGCTGATTTCTGAGACGGTGATTTTTGCCATGCTACTTGATGTCTGTAACTGTTACTTGATGTTGCCATGTTAATTTGAAGCTACCACCAATTCCATGTGTAATATGGAAATGTCTAGTTGACATGTTTTGATTTACATGTTGTGCTCTATCATGCCATGCCTTTGATGCCTCATATATGTCCTGTAGCATATGTTTTCATTGCCATGAACATGCCTAAATGATGTTCTAGTTTTCTGTTAACTTCATGATGCCATGTTGTGAGCTTGTTATTGATTAATCTATGCCTCTTTTGGAGTTACTCCAATTACACTAATTGAAGTATGCTATGAGTACTTTGTTCAGATGCCAAGATTGATAATTTTAGACTTCATATGACCTATGTCCCAAGCTTGTAGACATGCTATGTTGATGTTGTTATTTTACACTTGCTGAAACTGTTACAACATGCAAAGTTGCCTTGATGGTTCTCACTAGTCCATGTGCCATATGTATATGATGCCTTGATGTTATTTGCTCTTTGTTATGTGTACTTTGATACCATGCCCTTGGTTGCCATATAACTTGATGTAGCTTGTCTCTTTCTTGCTCTCAAGTTGCCTTCATGCTAAATCTGTCAACCTGTTAACAGCATGTTCCTTTTTGCAAGAATCATAGTAATTACTCCATGCATCATACGAACTTGTGTCCTTTGACTAAGTTGAAGTATATCATGTCTACTACATGCCCATGCCTTTTTCATGTTTATTAAATTTTCTATGCTTGCTGTTATGTGCCTCCAAAGCCAGCATCATAATGTTGTTGTTTTGCATTCTCAGACTTCCTCCAAGTCTGAGAATCTGTTTTTAACTTGCAATCTTGTCTTGATGAATGCCATTTATCTATGGTTTATATGGAGATGCTTAGTAATCATGTTTTGCCATGTTTGACCTGTAATTTAACGCCATGCTTTTGTTTGCCATGATCTTGCAACGTAGCCTCATTGTTTCATGCCTCCAACATGTCAACATGTTATTCCTACTCACATGTATGTCCTGTTTTTCACTGTCATAATATGTGTTATTAAGTTTCTTTTTGCATTAATCATGTTAGATTAATCCTAATGCCTATGAACCATGAACCTTGATGATAATTGAAGCTTGTAATGTGTACTTTGAGTGCATATCATGTTTATGTCCATATGTTTCCTGTAGCATGTTGTTTCCTTGGTTGCAAAGTGCTTAGTTGATGTTTTGGGCAGTTTGTGTTTGAAACTTGTATTAAGTGTATGTGTTGACCCGTTGCTCCGTTTTGAGCATGCTCTATATGAAATTTGCTTGGTTTTGCATGTAGTTTCATCATGTCATGTTGCATCCATGTTTTGGGGTGTTTGTGATGTTATTTTGCTTGCATTTGCATCAATGACATGTTTAACTTGTTTTGCTCATATCTTCTAGGCCGTAGCTCCGAATTAAACAAACTTTATATGTAACTTGACTAGAAAGATGCGTAGATCATCTTGGTTCACTTTAACTTGCTGTTTAACAACTTTAACTTAATGTTTTGTTCAGATCTGAACCAATTTCGAAATTTGCATATGAGGACTTACCGGAATTGTTATATGTTGTTTTCGGCCTCATTTAAACTTGCTTTGATGTGTTGTTCTTGTATGCATTATCTCTTGCCATGAGTAGCATCATATAGCCTTGTCATGCATCATACTTGGTCGAGTATCATGTCTTGTTTATGTGTGGTGTGTTTACCATGTTGTTTGCTTCTTTCCGGTTGTGCTCCTTCTCGATAGTTCCTGTTTCGTTGCGATCGTGAGGATTTGTTCGACTACGTGGGATCGTCTTCTTCATGGAATCATTCTTCTTCCTAGCGGGATTTCAGGCAAGATGACCGTCACCTTGGATCTTACTACTATCTTTGCTATGCTAGTTGTCTCGATGCTATCGCTATGTCGCACTACCTACCACTTGTTTATCAAGCCTCCCAAAATTGCCATGACAGCCTCTAACCTTTTCACCTTTCCTAGCAAACCGTTGTTTGGCTATGTTACCGCTTTGCTCAACCCCTCTTATAGCGTTGCTAGTTGCAGGTTGTTTCATGTTGGGACATGGATATCATGGGATATTACAATATCTCTTATTTAATTAATGCACATATATACTTGGAAAAGGGTGGAAGGCTCGGCCTTATGCCTGGTGTTTTGTTCCATTCTTGCCGCCCTAGTTTCTGTCATACCGGTGTTATGTTCCTTGATTTTGCGTCCCTAACATGGTGAGGGGTATGTGGCCCTCTTGACAGTTCGCTTTGAATAAAACTCTTCCAGCAAGGCCCAACATTGGTTTTACATTTGCCATAATAATACTTGAACTAAATATCTAATTGGCATAGGGCATCATGAACCCGAGGATTCTTTTCTACATACAGGGCAGGGCCAGTGCCGATAGTGTTGGTCCCAACTAGAGCACCGTGCGGGACCGCCCCTAGGCAACTTGGGGTATCTGGATCCTGTACGCTTCGCTCATCCGGACGTGGCCTGAGACGAGATACGCGCGGCTACTATCAGGGTGTCGGGACGCCGGGAGGTCTTGCTGGATTAGTTTTACCATTGTCGAAATGTCGTGTGCACCGGGATTCCGAGTCTGATCGGAGGGTCCCGTGATGGAGGATGGTCTCCGCGGATCGTGAGCTTGTCATGGGCTAAGTTGGGACACCCCTGCAGGGTTTAAACTTTCAAGAGCCGTGCCCGTGGTTATGTGGCAGATGGGAATTTGTTAATATTCGGTTGTAGAGGACTTGAAGTAAACTCAATTAAAATACACCAACCGCGTGCATAACCATGACTGTCTCTTTTCGGGGAAGTTCAAGAGGAGAACATGGTTGGGTTATGTTTGAACGTAAGTAGTTCAGGATCACTTATTGATCATTACTAGTTTGCACCGTTGCGTAGTTTCTCATGTTACTCCTGTACCCGTAAGTTAGCCACCATACATTGCTTAGTCGCTGCTGCAACCTCACCGCTTATCCTTTCCATACCCATTAAGCTTTGATTGTCTTGATACCCATGGTAATGGGATTGCCGAGTCCTCGTGGCTCACAGATTACTACAACAACAGTTGCAGGTACAGGTAATGCAATGAGCATGACGTGAGAGCGATGTTTACTTGTTTTGGAGTTCTTCTTCTTCTTCGTCGATCTTGGGTTAGGTTCCTGGTCGGCAGCCTGGGCTAGCAGGGTGGATGTCATTTGAGTTTCTGTTTGTGTTTCATCCGTAGACGGATGTTGTTCTCATGTATGATGTTTGATGTATTCTGGCGGCATTTGTATGCCCTTTGTATGTATCCCCAACTATTATGTAATGGTACGATGTAATGATATCCACCTTGCAAAAGCGTCTCCGATATGCGCTTCTATCCTTGGTGGGACCTTCGAGTTCCTTTAGGATAGAGTCGCATATTGGGCATGACAGTTGTCCATCCTTTACCCGTCAGCTGCGGCAGTTCTAGTGGCCCACCCACCGCACATTCAAGCCTGAGGTCGGAGAAAAGTACAACGGCAAGACTCACCCGTCGGAGTTCCTGAGCATCTACACTATCGCGATGCAAGCTGTCGGGGCTCGCGACAACAAGGTGCTTGCCAACTACTTCCCGTTGGCACTTAAGGCCAACGTCATGTCATGGTTGATGCACCTGCCAGTGGATTCCATTTCTTCTTGGTCGAATATGTGCCACGAGTTTGTTGGCGCCTTTACCGGAGGCCACCAAGCTCCTGGCCAGGCAAGTGATTTGCATGTCATCCCCCAGAAGGACGGTGAAACCCTGCGCAAGTACATACAACGGTTCAGCCGTGTGCAGTACAACATCCCAGATGTTCTCCCCGCCGCCGTCATCAGTGCATTCCATTAGAATGTGCGCAACCGCAAGATGCGTGAGGAGCTGGTGATGAACAAGGTTAAGGATGTAGCCGAGCTTTATGTTCTGGCCGATAGATGTACTCGGGCTGAAGAAGGGAGGAAGTACCCCAGCGAGGATGCCGGCGCGGAAACTGACTACACAGACGAAGACGCCGTCGCCCCAGCAAAGAAGGGCCAACGCCGCAATAGGAAGCGTAAGGGCAAGACCGTGCTTGCCGTCGAGGGATCCGGCGACCCCGGCGCCGCCAAGAAGGCCAAGGCTGACGACCCCTGCAAGGAAGTTACCGGGTGCACCGCCTACCGGGCCTTGGCGGCTGCCGACAAGCCAGGAGGCTCCGACAAGCAGTACTGCAAGATCCATCGCACCAAGGGCCATGACCTCTAGAATTGTCAGTAGGTTGAGATGCTTGCAGAGAAGTAGAATGCTGAGTATGAGAGGCGCGATAAGAAGAAGGGCCAAGATGGTGCTGAGGCGTCCGGCAAGAAGCGTGGCGGTCAAGGAGGTCGCCGCGACAAAGATAATCAACCAGAGAGGCCCGCTCGGGGCCGTGACAAGGAGGGAGACGATGATCATGATGAGGACGACGAGTCCAGCGAGCACGAGTTCCAGAAAGCTACGGAGGCCATGTGCGTCGACGGTGGCGCCTCGTTGCACACCTCTCACCGCCAACGGAAACAGTGGGCGCGTGAAGTTACTGCGGCGGAGCCATCGTTTGATGCCCAGAGGCCATTGAAGTGGTCCAGCATTGTAGCGACCAGACCTCAAACAGTCTGATCTCTGTGCATAAGTGTCATCCCTGGATCGGTAATGCTGACACACACAGTACTTGAAGGATTTATAACAGAGTAGCAATCACACACTTATTACATCGAATGTCTCAAAAGAGAACTTATTACAATAAATATGGCTTAAGGCCATCTAAAACGATAATAGCGGAAGGCTTGGAAGATAATGTGAGTCCATCAACTCCAACGGCATCACTGAGTGAAAGACCACGACCTAAGGCTCCTTACTCGTCGTCTGAAAAGTCTGCAACATGATACGTTGCAGCCCGAAAACGGGTCAGCACATGGAATATGCTGGCAATGTAACACAAAAGGATAATGAACAAGATAATGCTATCACTACATGCATATATGGCTGGTGGAGGCTGTAGGGTTAATATGTTTTTGCGAAAAGCCAATTTTTCCCTACTGCAAAGGAATAAGTTTTATTTAACTACAAAGTTTGTTGAAAATATTGAGAAGGTAAACCCCCTCTCAATCCCAATTAAAAGTAATCATTAACAACCCATCAAATTAATTAAGTAGTGATGAGATCAACATGATAATCCAAGAACCAGATACTCAAGATCTCCATAACCGGGGACACGGCTAACCATGATTAGTTTGTACACTCTGCAGAGGTTTGCACACTTTTCCCCACAAGACTCGATCTCCTCCGTTTGATTTCTCGCACTACATGATGTTTGAGAAACGGATGACCGAGACATAGTCTTTCAGAAGCGTTAGCACCTTACGATGGGTAGACCGTACCACCTACATCCTCTACATCTGCTAGTCTACCACTGTAAGAGTTCACATGACTTAATCAACTATGCTAGAGCCCATAATAGCTTGTGGCTGCACATGGAAGTTTCTAGTATGAATAATCTCATGATCCCTTTGAGCCTGGGTGGCGGTCCATAGGAGAATCACACGGTACCCCGGGATTTTCAAAAAAATACAGGCAATCACTGGGTACCCCAGGTGCCTCAATCCACCAAGATGTGTGTTAAAGTTGCCACCTTAAGTTGAACCATTAATTAACAACCTCACATCTGTGATGGAATACTCTCAAAACCCAATCCACGTCTACGAGCATAGCATTGCAATATAAGCATAACGTAATAGTAACTCCCAAGGTTTGAATGCAGGGCAATAGGTTCCTACCTCATCAACTACTTCCCAATACCCACATGTTATCAATTCCTAACCATGCAATGTTTGAGGGTGAAACTAATGCATAAAAACTGGGTATGAAAGGGATATGATCAAAGTGTTACTTGCCTTGCTGATGATCCGCGAAACCTAGAGACTCGTAGTAGCACGCTTCGCACTCCGGGAATTCTATCGCAAACAAACAATAGCACACATAAGCAATCAAGCAAGACGCACGGGCAAAACTCAAATAAGAAGAATTGGCCAGAAATTTCAACTTAAGAACTCCGGTTTGCAAAAAGAATCAAATCAAACGGAGCAACGAAACTCAAACTGCGAAAGAAACAAGGTCCGTTTACTAATCTAAACTAAAGTCAAATTTTACAGCACCAAAATCTTGTTCAAGTTGGTTAAACATAAAGAGGGTTTCGAGACGAAGATCTAGGCGCTTGAATCGCCCGATTCCGATAAACGAGCGAAAAGATAAACTAAAACGAAACTCGGATCAGAAATCGCGATCGAAAATAATCGCTGAAAATCTGAGAAAAAGAAAAACTGACGAACAGGCTAACGAACGAACGTTTGCTGTCTGCGGTTAAACGGTGAAAACCGTTCGTTAAAACAAATGTAAAACTGGCATTCGCTAAATAACTAAACCGAAAATAAACCGAACCGGATCTATATAAAACGGATCTAGGGTTTCGGAAAAAAAAAACAAAATGGTTTTCTCACAAAAACCGAGGCGGCTACCTCGGGTCCGGCGAGGTCCGGCGACGGCCGGCGGCGGTAGTGCGGGCAGCGGCGGGCGGCGGGATTAGGGTTAGGGCGCGGGTGGCGACTGGGCTGGCTCGGGGTCTCGGGCTTTAAAGGCTGGCCCGAGGAGTCCTGGCCGGTTACGGCCCGGAGTCGGTTCACCTTCTTTTTAAATTCCGACGTGCAGAAAAATTAAGAAAAGAAATACTAAACGTACTCCAAAAACTCCGAAATAAATTTTCCCCGTCCTCTAAAAATAGGTCGGACAAGGTGAACATTTATTTGGGCCTAAAATGCAATTTGAAAAATGCATATTTTTCCTAATTCAAATAAAATAGCGAAAAAACTCCGAATAAAATCCAATATTTGATTTTAATATTTTCCTGCAATATTTCATTTATTTTGGAGAAGTCATATTATCTCCTCTCATATATTTGAATACGAAATATTTTCGAAGAGAAAAATAATTAAAACAAATAATCCTCGTTTCAATATTTGATAAAATTCAAATATGAAAACAAGGAAATCCCCAACTCTTTCCGAGGGTCCTTGAGTTGCTTAGGATTTCGAGGATCGTGAAACGAAATGCAGCAAAAAATATGATATGCATGAATGATCTATGTATAACATTCCAAATTGGAAATTTGGGATGTTACAAGCATGCTTATCATTTTTGACACTGAGGATCACCCTGATCGCACAACGGCAGTCGGGTGTTTGCCGTTGTTGGTATCGCCAACAATACGCAACCTCAAGGTGACGAAAGTGCTAGTTGACGGTGGGGCCGGTTTGAACTTGATCTTGCCCGCTGTGATCGCAAGGCTGCAAATCCCCGATGGAGATCTCGAGGAGACGTGCACGTTTCAAGGGGTCAACCCGGGGAGGAGTCAGCCGAAGGGTAAGATCACGTTGCCCGTTACATTTGGGGGCGAACTGTACCATAGGACGGAGAAGATTGTTTTCGATGTTGCCAAGATCCCCTTACCCTATAATGGGATCCTCAGCCACCCAGCGCTGGCCAAGTTTATGGCGGCATCACATTACGCCTACCACACATTGAAGATACCCGGGCCAATGAGCATCATCACCGTCCCCTCCGACAGGAAAGACGCGCTCATCTGCGCCGACCAGCTTTACCGGGAGGCAGTTGCAGCGGATGCCGCCAAGGCACTTGTTCCTACCGCTAAGACCCCGGGAGGGAAGAAAACCGGCCAGGCCTCTGCCCCTGCCGGCATGGCCCCTTCTGGCAAGACTTCTGACCCCGGCAAGGACTCCTGCACCCCCTCCGTCAAACGCGCCTCTTTGGAGCACCGTGTTCCCATTGGGGACGTGCCAGAGAGCTCCGCCAGCGGGAGCAAGAGGTCCAAGACGGCCCCACCAGAAACTAAGAAGGTCCCCGTCAGGGAGGATGGCACGGGTGGAGCTTTTACCATAAGCTCCACCCTTGATAGCAAATAGAAAAGCCCGCTCGTCGCCTTCCTGCGGGCGAATGTCGACGTGTTTGCATGGCAACCATCCGACATCCCTGGCGTTCCCAGGTAGGTGATTGAGCACCACCTTGTTGTCTGTCCCCATGCGCGGCCCGTCAAGCAGAAGGTCAGGAAGCAAGCTTTGGAGCGACAAGAGTTCATCATTGAGGAGATCAGGAAGTTGGAGGCGGCAGGCTTGGTCAGAGGAGTGCTCCACCCCACGTGGTTGGCCAATCCAGTGGTGGTCCGTAAGGCAAATGGGAAATAGAGGCTGTGTATTGACTATACAGATATCAATAAAGCCTTTCCAAAGGATCCTTTCCCTCTGCCATGCATTGCCCAGATAGTGGACTCCACTGCCGGGTGTGACCTGCTGTCGTTCCTCGACGCCTACTCAGGATACCACCAGATCTTCATGGTGAAGGATGACGAAGAAAAGACTGTGTTCATCACCCCATGTGGAACGTACTATTTTGTACAGATGTCTTTCGGGTTGAAAAGCGCTGGTTCGACATTTGCCCGAGCAATCCAAATTGGTTTTGAGCCCCAGCTGCATAGAAATATGGAAGCTTATATGGATGATATAGTGGTCAAAACCAAGGGCAAGGCCACGCTCGTGCAGGATCTGGAGGAAACATTTGCAAACCCACGCAAGATCAACCTCAAGCTCAACCTAGACAAGTGCGTGTTCGGCGTCCCATCTGGCAAACTTCTTGGGTTCTTGGTGTCTCAACGCAGAATCGAAGCAAATCCTGACAAGATCAAAGCGATTGAGCAGATTGAGGCGCCAAGACGGGTCAAAGACATCCTTAGGCTCACCGGCTGCGTTGCTGCTCTAAGTAGGTTCATCACCAAATCTGCTGAGCGCACCCTCCCCTTTTTCAAAGTTCTGAAAAAGGCGGGTCCAATGGAATGGACTCCGGAGGCAGAGGCAGCGCTACAAGATTTGAAGAGGTACCTCTCCTCCACGCCAATACTAGTCGCGCCTAAACCGCAAGAGTCGTTGCTACTATATCTAGCGGCAATGACTCAAGTGGTCAGTGTTGCGCTAGTGGCACAGAGAGAACTTGAGGAAGAAGCAGCGGTAGTGGCGGAGCCGTCGGATGATGGGCCGGAGCTCTCCCCAGCAGGGTCTGATGCCGGCAGGGCAGAACCCCCGGCAAAGCCTAGTCCCGGCAAGACAGAGTCTGCGCAAGTGGGTGAAGTCGAACAGAAGAAGAAGATGATGTGGCACCCAGTTTATTTTGTCAGTTCCCTCTTGCAGGGGGCTAGATCAAGATATTCTGGTATACAGAAGCTACTTTTCGGCCTCCTCATGGCCTCGAGAAAGCTGCCTCACTATTTCCAAGCGCATGAGATCACCGTCGTCACCCGCCTCCCTTTGCAACGAATCTTGCACAACGCGGATGCAACCGGGAGGATTGTGGAGTGGGCGTTGGAACTGTCAAGCTTTGGCCTCAAGTTTGAAAGTACTTCAACAATCAAGAGCCGAGCCTTGGCAGAGTTCATAGCAGAATGGACCTCAGCGCCCGACGAAGAGATTCAAGAGACCACCCTTCCCGGCAAGGAGACGAGTCGTGATTGCATTATGTACTTTGATGGAGCTTTCTCGCTGCAAGGTGCTGGTGTCGGCGTACTACTCGTCGCACCCACCGGAGAGCGCCTCAAGTACGTAGTCCATATGCACTTTCCCTGAGAAAAATCAACGAACAACACTGCAGAGTACGAGGGATTGCTTGCTGGTCTCAGGATCGCGGCAGACCTCGGAATTAGGAAGCTCGTCATCAGGGGTGATTCGTAGCTTGTCGTCAAGCAAGTTAACAAGGATTACCAGATCCCGGTGATGGAGGCATATGTGGATGAAGTGAGGAAGTTGGAGGAACGTTTTGACGGTCTACAAGGAGAGCATGTTCCCCGAGTAGAGAACAGCATTGCCGACGACTTGTCGAAATGCGCTGCCCTCAAGTTGCATGTGGAACCAGGTACCTTTGTGCTTTAGTTAACCCAGCCATCCGTTGAGCCATCAGCGGGATAGAACAAACGAAGGAAGGCAGGCCCCGGCAAGTACTTACCCGCTGAGCTCCCAGGAGCCGCCGGCAAGGAAGTTGCCGGGTACCCCAAGCTTGCCGGGGAGCAGCAACCTCCGACAGGGCCCCAAGCCCTGACCGTAGAGGCAGCTGTCCCTATGGCCGAAGATGAGCCTTTAGTCCTTGCCGTCGAGCCCCAGGCTCCGGCATGGGCGCAGCGCACCGTCCGTTTCCTCCAAACAAGGGAACTCCCTGAGGAAAGGGAAGAAGCAGAGAAAGTAGCCCGTCGGTCTAGCATGTACCAGTTTGTGGATGATGCCCTATACAGAAGGAGACCGAACGGCGTGAAATTGAAGTCCATTCCTCAGGAGGATGGACTGGAGCTATTGGTAGAGATACATGGAGGCATGTGTGGCTCCCACATAGGGTCAAGAGCCCTTGCCGGCAAAGCATTCCGGCAAGGTTTCTTCTGGCCCACCGCTCTCTAGGATGCAACTGCACTAGTAACCAAGTGTGAAGCGTGCCAGTTCCATTCAAAGAAGCTTCATCAACCAGCCCAAGCTCTTCAGACAATCCCTCTTTCCTGGCCATTTTTGGTCTGTGGGCTTGTCGGTGGGAACGACACCTATGGGATCACTGGAATCCCTTCTACGGTTGGCGGGCGCGGGGTTGTGAGAAGAGCAGGTTTAGGAGCTAGCACAAAGATCGTTTACCCAGGTTCGGGCCGCGAGGATGCGTAATACCCTAGTCCTGCTTTGGTGTGTATTTCGGAGTGTTCTTGAGCTCTCGAACTAACTATGGTGGCTGCATAGTTCCAAAGAGCCGAATCCCTCTCTGGTATGCCTCGGGCCTCCTTTTATAGGAAAAAGGGGTCACCACAGTGGCACACATGAGGTGGAAAGGTGTACAGTGCGCGAGCTTATCGCTCGGCATTACGGGACAAAGTGCATTCAATGTGCTACTTAGGTGTCCATTAGCTTTATCGGGGACGGGAACGAGGCTCGTCCCGTCCGTCGCCGCTCCGCCTCGCTTCGACACGCGCCCAGGTCAGCGATGTGTGCAGCGCCATGTAGGCAGGCAGGCTGCTGAGGTGGCGTGGTGGCAGGGCCTTCACGAAGATCTGCATGCCACCACGTAGGTGCTCGCTGAGTTGGTCTGGAAGTCGCCATCGCCACGCAGTTGCCTGCCCAGCTGGTTGGGCTGGCAGCTGCATGCGAACGGTGGAGGAGTCTTGGTTGATGCGGGCCTGGCTGTGGCCCCGCTGATGTCCTTGGCAAGGGTCTTGCCGGGGCCCCGGCAAGGGTCTTGCCATGGCGTTGCAGTCGTCCCCGGCAAGGCGCTTGCTGGGGGTCTTGTGGATTTCCTCGACTAGGATCCTGCCGAGGATCGCCGTCTGCTGGTCCTCATATGATCCTGTGTATTTATGATCTTGACAAAGATCTGCATGCCACCACGGAGGTGCCTCCCGAGCCCTGGTTCCAGTGTAGTTGTTGACGGCGTTTGTAACCCTTGGGCTCAAGGGTGGCTCGCTCTGCTGGCGTTGGGCAAGTTGCCCTGGCAAAGCTCTTGCCGGGGCCGCGGAGGTCGTCCCGGCAAGGGTCTTGTCGGGGGGGAGTCCACCTCGCCCCTTTGCTCTTTTATGCTTCTGGTCTTGGCGTTGCCTCGATTGTCTTGTGCTTCGGTTTCCCTCCTCTGCCCTGCTTAGTGTGGCCGTGGGCGCGGCTCCGACTGTCTGTGCACAACTAAAGGGGTAAAAAGGAGTTCCCCCACTTTTGTACACCAACAGGAGCCCCCAGGCCCGGGCCACACATAAGCGCGACACGTTGTTGGGCCAGGCCCAGAACGGTGCGCGGGCAGTCGGGCGGGATTTTTACTATGGTAACTTTTCGGCCGCTGCGCTTCCCCACGACCTGCGTTGAATGCGCGACGTGGAGGGTCTTGAGAGGACGCTCTCGGAGGCCAAGGCCCGGGAGGGGACCCTGGCCAAGGATCTGGAGGCCGAGAAGCAGCCGCGGAAGAACGAAGCCGCCAACCACAAGGATTTTGTGGAGGGCGAGGATCGCTGGGTCGGCCGCCTCGAAGACGTCGCCGGTAGGATCACCACGCAGCTGGCTACCATGGGGATGCCAAATGTGAGGTACACCCCGGAGCGCAACGTGAGCCCCAACGCCAAGCTGACCCTATTCTTCGAGGGTGTTCTTGGAGCCCTGGAGCATCTGCACTCCAATCGGGCGGCCTCTCTGGCCGATGAGGCCCGGAGGCTTTGCCGGGGTGCCATGACCAAGGTCCTCACCAAGGAGGCACACTGGAACCCTAACCTCGACTTCGACGCCACGCTGGAGAGCTTGCCAGAGGATGCGGACCTCGTGACGCTCAAGGAGCGTATCAAGCCCATCATCAGCCGCATCGACGGAATCCAGAGGGTGGAGGGCCTGCGCCGAGACTAGGCACCCCGTTTCTCATCGCCGCTGCAGGTTCACGACCAAGACAATTTCTATCTTTAGTTAGAACCGCAGCAAAAATTGATGTAATATAACTCTGCAGTACTTTTGATATTATGCACGTTACTTTCCAGTTCAATCCCCCCTTTGTATGTTCACCCTACGTTAATCGGGTAGGCTTGCCGGCGCGTAACCTAGGCCATGGGGCCTTGAGGACGGATCCCCAATAGCCTGCCGGGTATGCTCGCTGCCAGGCGAGCCACCTTACCGCCCTCAACGCGGCCGCTCGAACTGTCGAGCTTGACTCGAGTCAGAATTGAGAGCGTTGCTAATTGCGGAAGGCTACCCTGTCACTCTCGACGCGGCTGCTTGAGCTGTTGAGCGGACTCGAAATAGAGCAAGGGCGTTGCCAATCACGGAAGGGCCCCCTTGCGTTCAGGTTTTCCATACATAGGGCAGGACCTTCGAGGATAATAACCATATATATATAAAGAAATTGCTTAAAGTTTCACACAACTTAGCTTTTCTGTCGTTGCACGGGCGTCCACCGCATCTGCAGATGGTGCCGTCAAGCTTGGTCGTCTTCTTCCTTGGAAGCCATGGCGATGAAGAACTGCTATGCTAACTAATAGACCAGATTCTCCCAACTGCGCCCCCCTACCTGGCGCGCCAAAGATGTCAGTGGAAACGACACCTATGGGATCACTCGAATCCCTTCTACGGTTGGCGGGTGCGGGGTTGTGAGAAGAGCAGGTTTAGGATCTAGCACAAAGACCGTACCCAGGTTCGGGCCGCGAGGATGCATAATACCCTAGTCCTGCTTTGGTGTGTATTTCAGAGTGTTCTTGAGCTCTCGAACTAGCTATGGTGGCTGCCTAGTTCCAAAGAGCCAAATCCCTCTCCGGTATGCCTCGGGCCTCCTTTTATAGGAAAAAGGGGTCGCCACAGTGGCACACAGTAGGTGGAAAGGTGTACAGTGCGCGAGCTTATCGCTCGACATTACAGGACAAAGCGCATTCAATGCGCTACTTAGGTGTCCATTAGCTTTATCGGGGACGGGAAAGAGGCCCGTCCCGTCCGTCGCCGCTCCGCTCGCTTCGACACGCGCCCAGGCCAGCGATGTGTGCAGCGCCATGTAGGCAGGCAGGCTGCTGAGGTGGCGCGGTGGAAGGGGCTTCACGAAGATCTGCATGCCACCACGTAGGTGCTCGCTGAGTTGGTCTGGAAGTCGCCTGTTGCCACGCAGGTGCCTGCCCAGCTGGTTGGGCTGGCAGCTGCATGCGAACGGCGGCGGAGTCTTGGTTGATGCGGGCCTAGCTGTGGCCCCGCTGATGTCCTCGGCAAGGATCTTTCCATGGCGTTGCAGTCGTCCCCGGCAAGGCGCTTGCCGGGGGTCTTGTGGATTTCTCGGCTAGGATCCCGCCGAGGATCGCCATCTTCTGGTCCTCATCTGATCCTGTGTATTTATGATCTTGACAAAGATCTGCATGCCACCACGGAGGTTCCTTCCGAGCCCTGGTTCCAATGTAGTTGTTCACGGCATTTGGAACCCTTGGGCTCAAGGGTGGCTCGCTCTGCTGGCGTTGGGCAAGTTGCCCCGGCAAAGCTCTTGCCGGGGCCGCGGAGGTCGTCCCAGCAAGGGTCTTGCCGGGAGGGAGTCCACCTCGCCCCTTTGCTCTTTTATGCTTTTGGTCTTGGTGTTTGCCTCGATTGTCTTGTGCTTCAGTTTCCCTCCTCTGCCCTGCTTAGTGTGGTCGTGGGCGCGGCTCCGACTGTTCGTGCACAAGTAAAGGGGTAAAAAGGAGTGCCCCTACTTTTGTACACCGATAGGGCTCGATATACTGGGCCCCTTTCCCCATGCTGTCGGGGGCTTTGAGTACTTGTACGTCGCGATCGACAAGTTCACAAAGTGGCTGGAAGTGGAACCGGTGAGAAAGGTGACAACACAATCAGCCGTCATGTTTTTCAAGGGATTAGACTGCCGTTTTGGTGTGCCAAATAGAGTCATCACCAACAACGGCACGTAGTTCACGAGCCGCACCTTCATGTAGTACATCCAAGACCTCGGCGGCAAGGTTTTCTTTGCTTCTGTTGCTCATCGCAGAAGTAACGGCCATGTTGAGAGGGCGAATGCAGAAGTGTTGCGAGGCCTCAAGACCAGAACTTTTGATAGGCTACACAAGTGCGGAAGGCGCTGGATTGATGAGTTGCCAACGGTTCTTTGGTCAATCAGAACGACACCAAATTGAGCCACTGGCCAGACACCCTTTGCCCTGGTATACGGAGCAGAAGCATTTCTCCCCACGGAACTCATATACGGGTCGCGTCGAGTGCTCGCTTATGATGAGCCTGAGCAAGAGCAGTTGCGCCAAGATGATGCAACGCTCCTTGAGGAAGATCGTCTTCAGGCTGCTGTATGAGCCGCTCGCTACTAGCAAGCCTTGCGCTGCTACCATAGCTGCAAGGTTCACGCCCGAAGCCTTGAGGGAGGCGACCTTGTTCTTCGGTGAATCCAATCCGCCAAGAGTTCAAACAAGTTGACGACGAAGTGGGAAGGCGCTTATCGGGTTATATGAGTCACCATCCCCGGCGCAGTCCGCCTGGAGACTGAAGATGGCATTCCGGTGCGCAATTCCTGGAATAGCGAACATATTCGCTAGTTTTACCCCTAAGGCGCGGTTGCGAGGAGCCCCGACAACCCCCTTTTGTACTAGCCTTGCCAGCAAGGCATGTAACCCTATGTACAAAGCCAGGTGCAAACCCTGTGCACAGTCAGGGAAAGAAAACCCTTAGTATGTACAGTTTCCCGTTGATTTCCATGTTTGTGTGTATACGTATATACATGCTTGTCCAGGATATTGTACTGCTTTTTTATTCCAACAAATGTTAATGGACCACCAAGGTTCCATGCTCCTGTCCTCTCTTCTTTCCAGCCACGGCAAGGACGCTCAATTCCGCCAAGGACCCGGCTCCGGCAAGAAGTTAGGAAGACTGCCCGGCACGGTGATCCCCGGCAAACCAAACAGATAAAGTTCACCTCTTGCCCATTCATGTTCGTAACCTGTGACTTGTGCATTAGAAAACCTCGCCACTCTCTTTTAAACTCGGGTGCTCCCATCCCTGGCCTGAATGTTGCTTCGGACAGAATGGTCGTAGTAGCCTTTGCTAAAAGGAGATTGACGAGGGGCTGGACCCTTTGTCTGTAACCCGGCAGATGTGATTCTCCGGCAGGCACAGAGGGCACCGGCAGGATAGCTTGCCGGGAGAACTCGTTTATTTGCATTAAAGAGGCATTTCTCCTCTGCATGGACGTGTACATGCACGGGTTCCTAGCAAGGCTGGTCTTTTTCATTGACATGCTGATACAAGTACGAATGTTACAGGACTCAGGCATGGGCTCGAGAGATTACATTATTTAGAAATTAAGATTTGGCAAGTGCCTACAAGCTAAAAGAAAAATAAGTGCCCCGTGATCTCCGTTCCTGCCCCATTCCTCCCAGGTGCGGCAGGTGAAGGC
Organism: Triticum aestivum; assembly: GCF_018294505.1. Classification (NCBI taxonomy): domain Eukaryota; kingdom Viridiplantae; phylum Streptophyta; class Magnoliopsida; order Poales; family Poaceae; genus Triticum; species Triticum aestivum. Next base: position 311,828,578 of record NC_057811.1, read on the forward strand.
AAAGAAGATGCGACGGGGAACGCGCCGATGAAGAGCATGGCGGGGATGGCCCTCGGCAAAGCGCATGGCCGAGGGAGGAGGGCGATGCAGATGATGGTGCTGCCGCCGATGGTCAGCCGGAGTCGGAATCGGCGTCCTCCTGCCCGCTACCATCGTCGTCGCTGTCGCTGTCCTCCTCGTCACTGTCGCTCGAGGAGGAGGTTTCATTGTCGGTGGAGCTCTCTGCGCGGCACCCTAAGCGGGTTCCCGAGCGCCCAAAGACCTTGATGGAGAGCAGGCCGTTCTCCATTAATTTGAACTGGAGAACGTGCCCCTCCGACAGGCTATGGGCACGGGCAAAGGTCTTCCACCCACGGCGGAGGTACATGATGTGAGGGGCGGGGAAGTCGACGTCGACTCGCATGCCGCCGTTCCCGCAGCCCCTCATATGCAGCCTCAAGGCCTGTGGCGGGTCAAACTCCATTATTCGAGCAAACGGGGTGGGGAGGCGGAGGTGACCGCACACTGGCTTGTACAGCCTGATGAAGAACTCGCGGGGCTGGTCTCCGACATGGCCCTCTATTGGGGGGGAGCCACTGGCAGAAGCGCGGCCGGTGCGCCGCCCCGTCCTCCTCTCCCCCGAGCGCCACGGCGGCCTCGGCCTCGCCCCCTCCCTCTTCCTCTCTCAGCGGGATCCACCGCCATGAGCTCCAAAGGAGGGGGGACACGTTGTCGAGCAGAAGCCCTCGTCGCCACCATTGGAGCGCCGACGCGCCCTCTCACCATGGCGAGTGGAAGAAAGGGACCAAGCAGGACGGAGATGAATGCAGAAGGATGCTGTCCCTCTCCCCTTTTTATAGAGGGACGGGGCCAGGTCTCGGCCCCCCAACCTGAGTGCGGCCGCCCCACTCGACCAATTCGGCCACCGGAGGCACAAGGAATCACGACCGACCCACTGCTGCAATCACCAACGCCCGGCTTCCCGCCTTGGCGTTAAGGCCCGTGCCCTCTGTATCCACCACCTACCATCCCTGAGGCATGGGGGACACGTGGCAGGCGAGCCAGAATTAAGAAGACAAGTGAGACGACCAATTCCCACCCCGTGATCGTGGGGCGCGGGCGCCATGAAGGCCACGACCCGAGTCCACTTTGTAAATGAGCAGCGCCCCTGCGGCTTCCTCTTTTTTATGGGGAAGACACGGGCCACCTCTTTACTGTTCACCGCGAGGTGACGCAAGCGTGCTGCGACCGTTCCATGCACGACCCCCACGTCATGCACTCAATGTGAATCGTGGGGAAGCGCAACTAGAGAAGAAGTTACTATGGTTAAAACTCTGCCACGCATGCCCGCGCACCGTTCTGGGCCTGGCCCAACAACGCTTCACTCTTATGTGTGGCCCAGGCCTGGGGGCTCCTGTCGGTGTACAAAGTAGGGGCCTTTCTGTACCCCTTTACTTGTGCATGGGAAGTCGTAGCCACACCTTCGGCCATGCTCGGCGGGGCAGAGGAAGGAAAGGTACGAGACTGCCAAGGCAGCACTCAAGCCAGAGGCATGAAGAGCAAAGGGGCAAGATGGATTTCCCCCGGGAATACCCTTGCTGGGGCGGCCTACATAGCCCAGCAAGAGCCTTGCCGGGGCAACTAGTCCAACACCAGCAAAGCCGCCACCCTTGAGCCTGAGAGTTCTGACACCATCGACATCATTGAGACCAACACTCGGGGGCGTCTGCGTGGTGGCATGCAGATCTTTGTGAAGACCAAAGGCCTGCAAGTCTAGATAAGAACTAGAAGACGAAGACCCCCGGCAAGATCCTTGCCGGGGACGGCCGAAGACCCCCGCCAAGATCCTTGCCGGGGACGGCCATGAGACCCCGGCAAGACCCTTGCCGGGGGCATCTGCGGGGCCGTGGCCAGGCCCGCACCTGCCAAAGTTTCGCTATCCCGCGGCCGTTCCGACATGGCAGCCAGCCCGCCAACTAGGCAAGCACCTGTGTGACAGCATGCAGCTTCTAGGCCAACTAGTCAAGCACCTGCGTGGTGGCATGCAGATCTTCGTGAAGACCCTCTCACCGCACCAGCACAGCGACCAGCTAGCCAGCATGGCACTGCATGCCTCATCAGCTTGGACGCGCGTTGAAGCAAGGCAAGGCGGCGACAGGCGGGGCATGCTCTGTTGTCGTCCCCGATAAAGCAAGAGGGCACGTAGGCATCGCATTAAATGTGTTTGTCCTACGGTGTCAGGCGATAAACCTGTACACTGTAGATACTTTCGACCTCCTGTGTGCCACTGTGGCGACCCCTTTGACATATAAAAGGAGGCCTGGGGCATACTGTGGAAGGATCGGACTTTTTGGACTGGGCACGCAGAGTAGCTAGTCCAAGAACTGAAGAACACAAGATAAACACAAACAAGCAGGACTAGGGTTTTACGCATCATTTGCGGCCCGAACCTGGGTAAAAATCCCCTCGCGTTGATTGCTAGACCTACTCTTTGCGCAGCTCCACACCCCCGCCAACCGTAGAAGGGATTCCCTGGGATCCCATAGGTGTCGTTCCCGACATACCTTGTTTCAACATGTATAAAGAACGACAAAGCAGAAAAGTACCATTCCTAAAATAATGCAACTGATTCATATTAACAGAGACATTATCTTAACAATACCATGGTTAAACATGTAGAAAGTGTTGGGGAACGTAGTAATTTCAAAAAAAATCCTACGCATACGCAAGATCATGGTGATGCATAGCAACGAGAGGGGAGAGTGTTGTCCACATACCCTCGTAGACCGAAAGCGGAAGCGTTAGCACAACATGGTTGATGTAGTCGTACATCTTCACGATCCGACCGATCAAGTACCGAACATACGACACCTCCGAGTTCAGCACACGTTCAGCTCGATGACGTCCCTCGAACTCCGATCTAGCTGAGCTTTGACGGAGAGTTCCGTCAGCACGGCGGCGTGGTGACGATGATGATGTTCTACCGACGTAAGGCTTCGCCTAAGCACCGCTACAATATTATCGAGGTGGATTATGGTGGAGGGGGCACCGCACACGGCTAAGAGATCCAAGAGATCAATTGTTGTGTCTAGAGGTGTCCCCCTGCCCCCGTATATAAAGGAGCAAGGGGGGAGAGGCGGCCGGCCAGGAGGAGGCGCGCCAGGGAGGAGTCCTACTCCCACCGGGAGTAGGACTCCCTCCTTTCCTAGTTGGAGTAGGAGAAGGGGGAAGGAGGAGGGAGAGAGGAAGGAAAGGCCCCCCCTCCTTGTCCAATTCAGACTAGAGGGAGCGTGCGGCTTGCCCTGGCCGCCCCTCCTCTTCTCCACTAAGGCCCATCTTGGCCCATTAAACCCCCGGGGGGTCCGATAACCCCCGGTACTCCGGTAAAATCCCGATTTCACCCGGAACACTTCCGATATCCAAATATAGGCTTCCGATATATCAATCTTTATGTCTCGACCATTTCGAGACTCCTCGACATGTCTGTGATCACATCCGAGACTCCGAACTATCTTCGGTACATGAAAAAACATAAACTCATAATATAACCATCATCGAACTTTAAGCGTGCAGACCCTACGGGTTCGAGAATTATGTAGACATGACCGAGACACGTCTCCGGTCAATAAACAATAGCGGAACCTGGATGCTCATATTGGCTCCTACATATTCTACGAAGATCTTTGTCGGTCAAACCGCATAACAACATACGTTGTTCCCTTTGTCATCGGTATGTTACTTGCCCGAGATTCGATCGTCGGTATCTCAATACCTAGTTCAATCTCATTACCGACAAGTATCTTTACTCGTTCCGTAATACATCATCCCGCAACTAACTCATTAGTCACAATGCTTGCAAGGCTTATAGTGATGTGCATTACCGAGTGGGCCCAGAGATACCTCTCCGACAATCGGAGTGACAAATCCTAATCTCGAAATACGCCAACCCAACAAGTACCTTCGGAGACACCTGTAGAGCACCTTTATAATCACCCAGTTACGTTGTGACGTTTGGTAGCACACAAAGTGTTCCTCCGGTAAACGGGAGTTGCATAATCTCATAGTCATAGGAACATGTATAAGTCATGAAGAAAGCAATAGCAGAATACTAAACGATCGAGTGCTAAGCTAACGGAATGGGTCAAGTCAATCACATCATTCTCCTAATGATGTGATCCCGTTAATCAAATGACAACTCATGTCAATGGCTAGGAAACATAACCATCTTTGATCAACGAGCTAGTCAAGTAGAGGCATACTAGTGACACTCTGTTTGTCTATGTATTCACACAAGTATTATGTTTCCGGTTAATACAATTCTAGCATGAATAATAAACATTTATCATGATATAGGAAATAAATAATAACTTTATTATTGCCTCTAGGGCATATTTCCTTCAGTCTCCCACTTGCACTAGAGTCAATAATCTAGATTACACAGTAATGATTCTAACACCCATGGAGCCTTGGTGCTGATCATGTTTTGCTCGTGGAAGAGGCTTAGTCAACGGGTCTGCAACATTCAGATCCGTATGTATCTTGCAAATTTCTATGTCTCCCACCTGGACTTGATCCCGGATGGAGTTGAAGCGTCTCTTGATGTGCTTGGTTCTCTTGTGAAATCTGGATTCCTTTGCCAAGGCAATTGCACCAGTATTGTCACAAAAGATTTTCATTGGACCCGATGCACTAGGTATGACACCTAGATCGGATATGAACTCCTTCATCCAGACTCCTTCATTTGCTGCTTCCGAAGCAGCTATGTACTCCGCTTCACACGTAGATCCTGCCACAACGCTTTGTTTAGAACTGCACCAACTGACAGCTCCACCGTTCAATGTAAATACGTATCCGGTTTGCGATTTAGAATCGTCCGGATTAGTGTCAAAGCTTGCATCGACGTAACCATTTACGACTAGCTCTTTGTCACCTCCATAAACGAGAAACATATCCTTAGTCCTTTTCAGGTATTTCAGGATGTTCTTGACCGCTGTCCAGTGATCCACTCCTGGATTACTTTGGTACCTCCCTGCTAAACTTATAGCAAGGCACACATCAGGTCTGGTACACAACATTGCATACATGATAGAGCCTATGGCTGAAGCATAGGGAACATCTTTCATCTTCTCTCTATCTTCTGCAGTGGTCGGGCATTGAGTCTTACTCAACTTCACACCTTGTAACACAGGCAAGAACCCTTTCTTTGGTTGATCCATTTTGAACTTCTTCAAAACTTTGTCAAGGTATGTGCTTTGTGAAAGTCCAATTAAGCGTCTTGATCTATCTCTATAGATCTTGATGCCCAATATATAAGCAGCTTCACCGAGGTCCTTCATTGAAAAACTCTTATTCAAGTATCCCTTTATGCTATCCAGAAATTCTATATCATTTCCAATCAGCAATATGTCATCCACATATAATATCAGAAATGCTACAGAGCTCCCACTCACTTTCTTGTAAATACAAGCTTCTCCAAAAGTCTGTATAAAACCATATGCTTTGATCACACTATCAAAGCGTTTATTCCAACTCCGAGAGGCTTGCACCAGTCCATAAATGGGTCGCTGGAGCTTGCACACTTTGTTAGCTCCCTTTGGATCGACAAAACCTTCCGGCTGCATCATATACAACTCTTCTTCCAGAAATCTATTCAGGAATGCAGTTTTGACATCCATTTGCCAAATTTCATAATCATAAAATGCGGCAATTGCTAACATGATTCGGACAGACTTAAGCATCGCTACAGGTGAGAAAGTTTCATCGTAGTCAATCCCTTGAACTTGTCGAAAACCTTTTGCAACAAGTTGAGCTTTATAGGCAGTAACATTACCATCAGCGTCAGTCTTCTTCTTGAAGATCCATTTATTCTCAATGGCTTGCCGATCATCGGGCAAGTCAACCAAAGTCCACACTTTGCTCTCATACATGGATCCCATCTCAGATTTCATGGCCTCAAGCCATTTTGCGGAATCTGGGCTCACCATCGCTTCTTCATAGTTCATAGGTTCGTCATGGTCTAGTAACATAACCTCTAGAACAGGATTACCGTACCACTCTGATGCGGATCTTACTCTGGTTGACCTACGAGGTTCAGTAACAACTTGATCTGAAGTTTCATGATCATCATCATTAACTTCCTCACTAATTGGTGTAGGTGTCACAGGAACCGGTTTATGTGATGAACTACTTTCCAATAAGGGAGCAGGTACAGTTACCTCATCAAGTTCTACTTTCCTCCCACTCACTTCTTTCGAGAGAAACTCCTTCTCTAGAAAGGATCCAAATTTAGCAACAAAAGTCTTGCCTTCAGATCTGTGATAGAAGGTGTACCCAACAGTTTCCTTTGGGTATCCTATGAAGACACATTTCTCCAATTTGGGTTCGAGCTTATCAGGTTGAAGCTTTTTCACATAAGCATCGCAGCCCCAAACTTTAAGAAACGACAACTTTGGTTTCTTGCCAAACCACAGTTCATAAGGCGTCGTCTCAACGGATTTTGATGGTGCCCTATTTAACGTGAATGCAGCCGTCTCTAAAGCATAACCCCAAAACGATAGCGGTAAATCAGTAAGAGACATCATAGATCGCACCATATCTAGTAAAGTACGATTACGACGTTCGGACACACCATTACGCTGTGGTGTTCCGGGTGGCGTGAGTTGCGAAACTATTCCGCATTGTTTCAAATGAAGACCAAACTCGTAACTCAAATATTCTCCTCCACGATCAGATCGTAGAAACTTTATTTTCTTGTTACGATGATTTTCAACTTCACTCTGAAATTCTTTGAACTTTTCAAATGTTTCAGACTTATGTTTCATTAAGTAGATATACCCATATCTGCTTAAATCATCTGTGAAGGTGAGAAAATAACGATACCCGCCGCGAGCCTCAACATTCATCGGACCACATACATCTGTATGTATGATTTCCAACAAATCTGTTGCTCGCTCCATAGTTCCGGAGAACGGCGTTTTAGTCATCTTGCCCATGAGGCACGGTTCGCAAGTACCAAGTGATTCATAATCAAGTGGTTCCAAAAGTCCATCAGTATGGAGTTTCTTCATGCGCTTTACACCGATATGACCTAAACGGCAGTGCCACAAATAAGTTGCACTATCATTATCAACTATGCATCTTTTGGCTTCAATATTATGAATATGTGTATCACTACTATCGAGATTCAATAAAAATAGACCACTCTTCAAGGGTGCATGACCATAAAAGATATTACTCATATAAATAGAACAACCATTATTCTCTGATTTAAATGAATAACCGTCTCGCATCAAACAAGATCCAGATATAATGTTCATGCTCAACGCTGGCACCAAATAACAATTATTCAGGTCTAAAACTAATCCCGAAGGTAGATGTAGAGGTAGCGTGCCGACCGCGATCACATCGACTTTGGAACCATTTCCCACGCGCATCGTCACCTCGTCCTTAGCCAATCTTCGCTTAATCCATAGTCCCTGTTTCGAGTTGCAAATATTAGCAACAGAACCAGTATCAAATACCCAGGTGCTACTGCGAGCATTAGTAAAGTACACATCAATAACATGTATATCACATATACCTTTGTTCACCTTGCCATCCTTCTTATCCGCCAAATACTTGGGGCAGTTCCGCTTCCAGTGACCAGTCTGTTGCAGTAGAAGCACTCAGTTTCAGGCTTAGGTCCAGACTTGGGTTTCTTCTCCTGAGCAGCAACTTGTTTGCTGTTCTTCTTGAAATTCCCCTTCTTCTTCCCTTTGCCCTTTTTCCTGAAACTGGTGGTCTTGTTGACCATCAACACTTGATGCTCCTTCTTGATTTCTACCTCCGCAGCCTTTAGCATTGCGAAGAGCTCGGGAATCGTCTTATCCATCCCTTGCATGTTATAGTTCATCACGAAGCTCTTGTAGCTTGGTGGCAGTGATTGAAGAATTCTGTCAATGACGCTATCATCCGGAAGATTAACCCCTAGTTGAATCAAGTGATTGTTATACCCAGACATTCTGAGTATATGCTCGCTGACAGAACTATTCTCCTCCATCTTACAGCTGTAGAACTTATTGGAGACTTCATATCTCTCAATCCGGGCATTTGCTTGAAATATTAACTTCAACTCCTGGAACATCTCATATGCTCCATGACGTTCAAAACGTCGTTGAAGTCCCGGTTCTAAGCCGTAAAGCATGGCACACTGAACTATCGAGTAGTCATCAGCTTTGCTCTGCCAGACGTTCATAACATCTGGTGTTGCTCCTGCAGCAGGGCTGGCACCTAGCGGTGCTTCCAGGACGTAATTCTTCTGTGCAGCAATGAGGATAATCCTCAAGTTACGGACCCAGTCCGTGTAATTGCTACCATCATCTTTCAACTTTGCTTTCTCAAGGAACGCATTAAAATTCAACGGAACAACAGCACGGGCCATCTATCTACAATCAACATAGACAAGCAAAATACTATCAGGTACTAAGTTCATGATAAATTTAAGTTCAATTAATCATATTACTTAAGAACTCCCACTTAGATAGACATCCCTCTAATCCTCTAAGTGATCACGTGATCCAAATCAACTAAACCATGTCCGATCATCACGTGAGATGGAGTAGTTTCAATGGTGAACATCACTATGTTGATCATATCTACTATATGATTCACGCTCGACCTTTCGGTCTCAGTGTTCCGAGGCCATATCTGCATATGCTAGGCTCGTCAAGTTTAACCTGAGTATTCCGCGTGTGCAACTGTTTTGCACCCGTTGTATTTGAACGTAGAGCCTATCACACCCGATCATCACGTGGTGTCTCAGCACGAAGAACTTTCGCAACGGTGCATACTCAGGGAGAACACTTATACCTTGATAATTTAGTGAGAGATCATCTTATAATGCTACCGTCAATCAAAGCAAGATAAGATGCATAAAAGATAAACATCACATGCAATCAATATAAGTGATATGATATGGCCATCATCATCTTGTGCTTGTGATCTCCATCTCCGAAGCACCATCATGATCACCATCGTCACCGGCGCGACACCTTGATCTCCATCGTAGCATCGTTGTCGTCTCGCCAACTTATGCTTCTACGACTATCGCTACCGCTTAGTGATAAGGTAAAGCATTACAGGGCGTTTGCATTGCATACAATAAAGCGACAACCATATGGCTCCTACCAGTTGCCGATAACTCGGTTACAAAACATGATCATCTCATACAATAAAATTTAGCATCATGCCTTGACCATATCACATCACAACATGCCCTGCAAAAACAAGTTAGACGTCCTCTACTTTGTTGTTGCAAGTTTTACGCGGCTACTACGGGCTGAGCAAGAACCGTTCTTACCTACGCATCAAAACCACAACGATATTTGTCAAGTTGTGATGTTTTAACCTTCTCAAGGACCGGGCGTAGCCACACTCGCTTCAACTAAAGTTGGAGAAACTGACACCCGCCAGCCACCTGTGTGCAAAGCACGTCGGTAGAACCAGTCTCGCATAAGCGTACGCATAATGTCGGTCCGGGCCGCTTCATCCAACAAATACCGCCGAACCAAAGTATGACATGCTGGTAAGCAGTATGACTTATATCGCCCACAACTCACTTGTGTTCTACTCGTGCATATAACATCTACGCATAAAACCTGGCTCGGATGCCACTGTTGGGGAACGTAGTACTTTCAAAAAAATTCCTACGCGCACGCAGATCATGGTGATGCATAGCAACGAGAGGGGAGAGTGTTGTCCACGTACCCTCGTAGACCGAAAGCGGAAGCATTAGCACAACGCGTTGATGTAGTCGTACGTCTTCATGATCCGACCGATCAAGTATCGACGTACGGCACCTCCGAGTTCAGCACACGTTCAGCTCGATGACGTCCCTCGAACTCCGATCCAGCCGAGCTTTGAGGGAGAGTTCCATCAGCACGACGGCGTGGTGACGATGATGATGTTCTACCGACGCAGGGCTTCGCCTAAGCACCGCTACGATATTATCGAGGTGGATTATTGTCGGGTGGTTGGTGCGACATATGCCAAGGGATGGCTTATCTGTGTGGGTGCCAATAAGACGTCGCCGGTGCCTGGAAACGGGATGAGGCGAAGACATGCACGCCGGCGGATCTTACCCAGGTTCGGGGCTCTCCGAGGAGATAACACCCCTAGTCCTGCTCTGCGGGGTCTCCGCATAGTCACTAGATCGGTGGAAGTAGCTACAATCGCTCCTAGAGCTGTTTTGGGGTTCAAGGGAGAAGAAGAACAAGGCTAGCTCTATCTTCTCTCTATCTATCGTGTGTGTGTTATGTTTAGAAGCCAACTATGATCAGAGGCCAACCCCTTTGCATGGGCGCTCCGGGGGGTTTATATAGGCCTACCCCCGGGGGGTACAATGGTAATCCGACTGGGAGCTGGTCCTAGCCGTCAGTGTCTACGCTTGCCGGCTTCTCCGCCGGCAATTGGGCCCCCCCGGCTGGTGGGTCCCGCCGGCTGCCGGCTTCTTGGTCGACAGGCCGGCCCCACCGCCTAGGGTCTTGTCGGCGGCTGCTTACTGTAGCCTAGCCTCTGATGACGAGGGCTTTGTCGAGGTAAGCGTGGCTACAGTGGGCCGCCTTGGGGGCTCTCACTGTAGCCTTACCTCGTCTTGTCTCCTTAATGGGGCTCCTGCTTCGAGGAAGGGAGTAGCCGGCTTCTGGGAGCCGGCTACGCCCTTGGCCGACTGGGAAAGGCCGGGCCACCTCCACGCCTCTCTCTGGCTGAAGGGGCCCGCCGCCCGTGGGCCGTACGGGAGTCTGTCGTGGATGACGTCGAGGCTAGCATGGCTACAGTGCCGAGCCGCACGGGAGACGGCCGTCCCGTACGGCCTCCTGTAGCCATGCCCGCCTCGGGCTTCGGGGGTAGTGGGCCGCACTGTGGCCACACCCCGTCTTGTCGCCGTTATGTGGGAACAGCTTTGGTGGTTGTGGTCTCGGCCGGCTCCTAGGAGTCGGCGTCCTTCTTGGCCGGCTTCTTGGAGTCGGCCACCCCGTAGTCGTCCTGGGGAGGGGTTGCTTGAGGCTGGGTCGCCTTCCGGGAGTCGGCTTCAGAGGTAGCCGGCCAGGGAAGGCGGCCCAAATGCTTGGAGTGCTTGAAGGCCCAAAGGCCTGATAATTTTTCTGAAGAACCAGGGGTAGTCGGTTGGGCTACCCGTGGCCATTTACTCCGACAGTAGTCCCCGAAGCTGATTGGGCTTCGAGGTGGAGTAGGGGTTGAGAAGCTCGATCAGCTTCCTATCTTGACAAGCCGGTAGCTGGGAGCCGGCCCTGGTCAGGCGCGCCGCCTGAGTCGAAATCTTCCGGAGTCGGAGGGCGGGAGCCCACTGGCGCGCGCGGCGGGCCGCAGGCCGGCCACTGGCCGTCTGCGAACCACGTGGCCGGAAAGCCTGCCAGCCCACGCACGTGACGGGACGTCGCCGCAGGGAGGGGGCCCGCCACGTCCGTGGCCCTGCCCAGGCGCGGATCCTTTGAATCCCGAAACCGCCGGCACGTTCCGTGCGGCAGTTTCGGCTCGCATTTATGCGCAATAATCGCGAGACGTGGGGGGAGCAGGCGCAGTTAATCCCACGTCTCCCCCCACGTCCGGCCTGTTCGGCCTTGTGAGGCTATAAGTAGGGGGAGGTGGAGGGCGGCAGGCCCTCGCACGCTCCTCCTACTTCCACCGTCTTCTTCCTCTTGCCAGTTCTTGCGACAGCACCTCGCCGCCGCGCTCTTCCACCGCACGCTCCTCCGCCGCCGCGCTAGCTTTCGCCATGCCTCCCGCCACGGAGCAGTATGGCGGGGATTGGGACGACTCCAACGTGCACGAAGACCACGTCGAGTTCCTCCGCCAGACACGGCAGTTGCCCGGCGCGGACAAAGTGGAGGTCCGTCGCGCGCCGGCGAGGGAAATCAGGCCGGAGCCGCAGGAGGGCGAGCGGGTGGTCTTCCGCTCGCACTTCTTGCGCGGCTTCGGCCTGCCAGTGAGCGCCTTCTTCCGCTCATGGATCGACTTCTATCAGCTCCAGCCGCACCATCTCACCCCCAACGCGGTGGTGCTGCTGTCCGCCTTCGTCACCCTGTGCGAGGGCTACCTCGGCGTCCTCCCCACCCTTGAGCTCTGGGGGGAGTTCTTCCAGTCGAAGCTGGGCACGCGCATGCGGGGCGTGCCGGCTCAGACTGGCGCCTTCATCGCGTCGCGGAGATCGGTCGCCGACAACCCCTTCCCCGTCATCACGCTGATCCAATCGGTGAAGAAGTGGCAGAAGTCGTACTTCTACGTGCGGAACATCGCTCCACGGGGCGACTACATCAACCTGCCGGCTTACGTAGCCGGCCCACCGGCGGGCAGGCTGCCCCAGTGGTCCTTCCGGGCTGTGACGCTGACGCCGGCTGGAAACGCCGCCATCGCCCGACTGCGGGTGATGGTCCAGTCGGAGGGCCTGACGGGGCCCGATCTTCTGGCCGCGTTCGTCACGCGCCGGGTTCTTCCGCTCCAGAGCCGGCCTCATCTGATCTGTCAGATGAGCGGCCAGCTCGATCCGAGCCGGATGTGCACCAAGGAGATGCCGCAGGAGGAGGTGGCCTTTATGGTGAACTACCTTGCGAACTGCAAACTCTCCGTGGAGTGGCAGTTCGGCAAGGAGCCATACAGCCGAGCCAACCCGCCGCCTACGGTATGCTCTCCTTGTCTCTTCTTTTTCTCCTTGTTGCCGAGCACCTCTTGGCCGACTCTGACTTAGTCGGCTTGTTCTTCGACAGAGCCCTCTGCTTCGGCCGGCCGGCGGGTCAGACGCGGAGCGCCGTTTCGTCCCCGACCGGACCGAACATGATCTGGATGACCCCGACCTGAGGGCGGTCGGTATGGACGATGACGTCGAGCCGGGAGGTGGCCAAGCCGGCGGCGAGGCAGGCGGCTCCGGGCTCAGCGCCACCTTTGACGACTGGCCAGACGATGATGAGGCCGAAGCCGTCCCGCGCCGCCAGCCGGCGTCTGGACGCGGCGCGGGTTCCTCTGCTGCACCGCCTGCTCGGGGCGGAGGGCAGAAGCGTCGCGCCGCCCAGGGTCTGTTTGGCAGCCGAACGAAGAAACCCAGAGGCGGGGCGGCAGCCACCAGGCGGGAAGAGGCCGCCGCGGAGGCGGCCCGCTTCCGCAAGGTGGTGAAGCAACCGCAGACCGTGTCGGCGTAAGTCCGAATCTTTCTTTGTGTACTCTCTTTCTTTCTTTCTTTGGTGGTTCTTGAACTCTCGTCTTTTTCTTCAACGATCAGAGCTCCGTTGTCACTTGAGCGGGCGGCTGCCGGCTCCGTCGTTGAGTCGCCAAGGGGCTCTGGGAGCACCACCCGCCGCGTGGACCCCCGCGCCGACCTCCAGGAGGCGACGGAAAGGAACGCGCGGGAGGCGCGGGAGGAGCAGGAGGCACGGGAGGCGGAGGCACGGAAGGCGGCCGCCGCCCAGGCGATACGGGAGGAGGAGGCGGCGAAGGCACTCGCCGAGGCCGCAGCCAGGGCCCAAGCAGAGGCTGAGGCCGCGGCGGCGGCGGGGGAGGTTTTGATGGTCACCCCGCTGCGCGTCATGGCGCCTGGGGACATGGAGCCCTCGCCAGGGGGAGCCAGCGGCGACCAGCCAGGGCTGGGGGGAAGCGGCGACGACGTCATCATCTTGGAGAAGGCGCCGGAGCCGACCCCGCCAACTGGGGCGGCCCAAGGCGGCCGGCCTGATCCGCCGCCTGCACAGTCGGCGGAGGGCGAGCCGGCCGCGAGGGCTGAGGTGGCGGTCCGGGTGCCGCCGAGCCGGCGCGCGGGGAAGGCCGCGTCGGAGCCACAGAAGGCCGCGTCGGAGCCACAGCCGGCCGTGGGCTCCAGCTCGTCGGCCCGAGACGCGGAGGCGGCCAGCGCTACCTCGGGGTGGACGCCAGGCGGAGGGACAGCCGTAGTGAACGTGGCTGCACAAGACGTCCGGACCCGGCTCCAAAGCCAAGCCGCGGCGCTGAGGCAGTTCACCGACGAGTTCCTCGCAACGCGGGCGGCCATCCGGGTTAGTATTCCCATCTTGTTTCTTCTTGATCTTGATTTCTCTCTTGATCTTGATTTCTTCCGTGGGGGCGCGTCAGCGCACCCACTGGGTGTAGTCCCCGAGTTCCGAGTCGGCTGCTGAGCAGGCGGCTTGGAACTTCTTGGAGGTTTGCCTTTGCTGTTTTTGTTCTCACTTCGGTCTTCTGTCCATCTTGCAGGACTACCACAACCTTCGAGCGGCCGCCTTCAACTCCCAGGCTCGGGAGCTGACTCAGAAGACCGCCGACCTTACTGAGAGCCGAGGTACGTGATTTGTTCTTTATCTCATGTGGGGGCGCGTCAGCGCACCCACTGGGTGTAGTCCCCGAGATTCGGGCCGACTGCTGAGCAGTCGGGTCGGATCTTCCTTGACGACTTCTTACTGTTCTTCTTCTTCTGCCGTTTCTGCAGCGGCCAACGCCAGTCTGAGGGCACAGCTGGGGGAGTCCCAGACTGCTCTTCGTGCCAAGGACGCCGAGCTCGCCGCCTTGGTGCAGGAGCGCGACCGCCTGGTCAAGAAGCTGGCCGACCAGGAGGAAAGCCATAAGGCGGCACTGAAGGCGGCGCAGGACCGCGAAGCCACTCTCCAGGCCGAGTTCGAGACGGAGGCGGCCGGCTGGGCTGAGGCCAGGCAGACTCTGGTCTCCGGCTATGGCCAGATCGAAGATCTGGTTGACGGTAAGCCGCCTACCTCTTCGTCCTTTCTTGCCATCTGCCACTTTGGCTTGTTTTCTGATTTTGGTGTTCTTTTCTTCCTTTCTTCTTCTTCGCGCAGAGTATTTCCCTGGCTATTCGACTGCCGCCAACCAGGCCATCGAGGCCCGTCGCCAAGCGCGAAGGCAGGCCGGCTTTGAGATCTCGCCAACCGCCGGCCGCTCGCTGGAGGAACAGCTCCTGGCGATCCAGGCTCGCATCCAGCCGGCTCACCGGCTGCTCCGCCGGCTTCAGCGTGCCGGGGCGCAGGTCTTGGCCGCCCTCTGGCCCGGCCAAGTGGTCCCTCGCACCCCCAGTCGGACTGCCGACTGGCTGGAGGTGGCAGTCGGCCGCTTCGAGGCTTGGAAGGCCTCGGCGGCTCGCTCCGGCGCCAGGCGGGCGCTGGAGTTCGTCAAGGCTTGGTATCCCACCCTGAGCCTGGACCAGCTGGCTACCTGGCGGCAGCAAGCCGACACGGAGCTGGAGCCGGCGCGGCCGGCCATCATTCGGCGGGCTTCGGCGATCGCCGACTACACCGACACCAGCGTCTTCGCCCCCGAGGTGGACGACAATGGAGTCGCCCAGCCGGAAGAGTGGTTCGGGCTGGACCCGGCGTACGGTGAGGACTCGGCGGAGGAGATCGACTCCAGCGACGAGGGCGAAGAGGAGGAGGAGGAGGGTGAAGACGCCGAGCCGGCTGGTGGAGTAGCCGGCCAGCCTCAGCCTGACCGCGCCTCCAGCACTACGTCGCGCGCGAGTGCGTCTCCTGCCGCAGGTGGTGGTCAAGCCGGGGCCCGCTAGTCGGCCACTCCTTCAGCCGGCGAGGCCGCCTTCACCGACCAGCTCGGCCTCCATGTCGCGCCCTAGTCTGCCGTCTTTTGCTTTTCCTGTCTTGTTACTCTTTAGAACAATGTTTGGTTAAATTCGCACAATTCCACCCACTGGGTGTATTCGAACTTATGTCTGTTGCCGGCCTGTTGGCGGCTTTATGTATATATAGCTTATGCAATTGGCTTTCCTTGTACTTTTGCTTTTTGTCCTTCTGCTTTTTCCTTTGCCGCCCTCCCTTGGTTGCCGCCTCCCCAGTCCAACAGTTGCTCTGCAATCTGTAGCCGGGGGAGTGCTTGGCCGATTGGGGGAGGGGAAGTACTCTAGCTTTGTTGGACTAAAGCTAAGTTTTTAGGAAGCCGGCCAGCCGGCTGTTCTGGCGGCCGGCAGGCATGTTTGGAGGCCGTCTTTTTGCTATATAGGTTCGTTGTTCCTTAGCCATTTTTCGTGTGGGCGTCCTTTCTGTCTTTCCTCTTGCTAGTCGGACAGTCAGTTCTTTGAGCTGCGACTTTCAACAAGAGAGGACTCGGGAGCCGGCGCACTACTTTTCTGACTTTAGGAAAAACTTTCGATATAGCTCAAGGCGGCCAGTCCCCGGGCCGACTAGTCGAACCCGGTGCCGGACAAAAATTCAAAATGTAATAATACATTCATGGATATGACACTCGTCATTCATAGATAAATAAAAGGCAGTCCCCGAGTACTGTTCGGGGGGCCTGTTGGTTTGTACTTAATACAAAAGGGGTAGCGTGATACATACTGCTTTTCAGCTGTAAAATCGTCTTAGGAGGTTTGCGTTCCATGGTCGCTCCGACTCCTTGCCGGAGTCGTCTCTCTTGCGTGCTCTTGGTTTTTGCGCGTCGATCAAGTAGTAGGAGTCGTTGCCGAGTGCCTTGCTGACGACGAAGGGGCCTTCCCAAGGGGCCGAGAGCTTGTGCTGGCCGGCTGTTCGCTGGATCAGCCGGAGCACAAGGTCGCCCTCTTGGAAGGATCTTGGCTTGACCTTGCGGTTGTAGTAGCGGCGCAGCCCTTGCTGGTAGATGGCGGACCGGCTGAGTGCTAACAGCCGGCCTTCTTCCAGTAGGTCCACGCCGTCTTCTCTTGCTTCTTTGGCCTCCTCCTCCGTGTACATGGTGATCCGAGGCGAGTCGAACTCGATGTCTGTTGGGATGACAGCCTCGGCACCGTACACGAGGAAGAATGGAGTGAAGCCGGTTGACTTGTTGGGTGTAGTGCGCAGGCTCCAGAGGACAGCCGGCAGCTCTTCGAGCCAGCAGCCGGCCGATCGCTCCAGTGGTACAACCAGTCGGGGCTTGATGCCGGAGAGGATGAGTCCATTTGCTCGCTCGACCTGGCCGTTTGACTGCGGGTGGGCAACGGACGCTAAGTCCAGTCGGATGCCCTGCGTCGCGCAGAAACGTGCCAGTGCTCCTTTGGCGAAGTTCGTGCCGTTGTCGGTGATGATGCTGTGCGGCACGCCGTACCGAGTAGTGATGTCGGTGATGAATGTAACGGCAGTCGGCCCATTGAGCTTCTTAATCGGCTTGGCTTCGATCCACTTTGTGAACTTGTCCACAGCAACGAGTAGATGTGTCAGGCCGCCGCGGGCTGTCTTGAAAGGGCCCACCATGTCCAGTCCCCAGACGGCAAAAGGCCAGGTGAGGGGGATGGTCTTGAGTGCAGAAGCCGGCAGGTGTTGCTTGGAACTAAAAACTTGGCATCCTCTGCAGCTCTTGACTATTTCTTTAGCATCCTCCAAGGCAGTCGGCCAGAAGAAACCATGGCGGAAAGCCTTGGCCACAAGGGATCTTGAGGCTGCGTGGTGGCCGCACTCGCCTTGGTGGATGTCTTTGAGGATTGCCACTCCTTTTTCTGGCTCGACACAACGCTGGAAGACTCCAGTGACGCTGCGCTTCACAAGCTCTCTGTTGATTATTGTATATGCTGCGGCTCGTCGTTGCACTAGTCTTGCTGAGATCTCATCAGCCGGCAGCTCTCTGCTGACTAGGAACTTGAGGATGGGCTGGGCCCATGAGGGAGCTGTGACTTCTTCTTCTGTTAATGTGGCCACCATGACTCGGGTGGGTGGGTTGGGTGGCGTTGAATTGGAGTCGGCCACCGCTTCTTGTGTCGTTGCAGTCCCCGGGCCGACTGCTGCAGTCCCCGGGCCGGGTTCTGAAGTCCCCGGGCCGGGTGCGACTACGGCAGTCCCCGGGCCAGTTGTCGAAGTCCCCGTGCCGCCTGCGGGATTTCTCCAGTCGGATCCGGCTGTATCTGGCGCAGGCGGTACGAAGATGGAATCCGACTCTGGAGACGGCTTGATGGACGGCTTGAGGAGGCGCTGGAGGGAGACGCCAGTCGGTATGGCTTGTCGGGTGGAGCCGATCCGTGCTAGGGCATCTGCTTGGTCGTTGTCGGCCCTTGGCACGTGAAGGAACTCGCACCCTTCGAAGTATCCGCTTATCTGCTGGACGAGGAAACGATAGCTCGCCATGTTCGCGTCCTTGGCGTCCCAGTCGCCAGATGATTGCTGGACCACCAAGTCTGAGTCGCCGTAGCACAGGATCCGGCGTATGCCAAGCTCTTTGGCTAGCCGGAGCCCATGTACGAGCGCCTCGTACTCGGCCACGTTGTTGGAGGCGGCGAAGTGGATCTGCAGCGTGTACTTGAGCTTGTCGCCTTTGGGAGAGGTGAGGACGATGCCGGCTCCCAAGCCGGTGCGCATCTTGGACCCGTCAAAGTGCATCCGCCAATGGGTAGAGTCGGGAGCCGGCGGTAAGTACTGGGTCTCGGCCCAGTCGACGAGGAAGTCGGCCAATGCTTGCGACTTGATGGCGGTGCGGGGTTGATAGAAGATCGTGTAGGGCGCCAATGCAATGGCCCATTTGGCCACCCGGCCGGATGCATCCCGGCTGCCTATGATCTCGGCGAGCGGGGCAGTGCACACGACCGTGATGGGGTGCTCTTGGAAGTAGGGCTTCAGTTTCTTGGCAGCGAAGTACACCCCATAGCACATCTTCTGGTAGTGCGGGTAGTTTTGCTTTGAGCTGGATAGTACTTCGCTGAGATAGTAGACCGGCCTCTGGACTAGCTGGGCTCGGCCTTCCTCCGGGCGCTGGACCACAACAACAGTGCTGACGACTCGGCTAGTCGCGGCGATGTAGAGGAGCATGGGCTCCTTCTCAGTCGGCGCAGCCAGGACAGGCGGAGTGGTCAGCATTTTCTTCAACTCATGGAAGGCTTGGTCGGCTTGATCATTCCACTCGAAGTGAGTGGACTTCTTCATGAGTCGGTACAAGGGGAGAGCCTTTCTCCTAGTCGGCTGATAAAACGATTCAGGGAGGCTAAGCAGCCAGTGAACTTCTGCACATCTCGCAGCTTGGTGGGAATCTCCATCCTCTCGATGGCCTTGATCTTGACGGGGTTGCACTCAATGCCGCGTTCGGAGACCAGGAAGCCTAGCAGCTGGCCGGCTGGCACTCCGAACACGCACTTCTCGGGGTTGAGCTTGATCTGGAATCGGCGCAAGTTGGCGAATGTTTCTTTCAGGTCTTCCAGCAAGGTACCGCGCTTCTCTGTCTTCACCACAATGTCGTCTACGTAGACGTGGGCATTTCTGCCGAGTTGTTTCAAGAGACATTTCTGCATGCAACGCTGAAAGTGGCACCGGCATTTCTCAAGCCGAATGTCATTGTCAGGTAGCAGAAAGCTCCAAAGGGTGTGATGAAGGCAGTCTTCAGGCGGTCAGCCGGGTCCAACTTGATCTGATGATACCCTGAGTATGCATCCAAAAAACTTAACAGCTCGCATCCGGCTGTGGAGTCTATCACTTGGTCAATCCGTGGCAGAGCAAACGGATCCTTTGGGCAGGCCTTGTTCAGACTGGTGTAGTCTATACACATACGCCACTTGTTATTCTTCTTCAGAACCAGAACTGGGTTGGCAAGCCACTCTGGAAAGAACACTTCCATGATAAAGCCGGCGGCAAGGAGCCGGGCTATCTCTTCTCCCACAATTCTTCGCTTCTCTTCTGACAGTCGGCGGAGGGGTTGCTTGACCGGCTTCGCATCAGCTCGGACATGTAATTTGTGCTCGGCGAAATCCTTCGGGACACCCGGCATGTCCTTTGGGGACCATGCAAAGATGTCTCGATTCTCACGGAGGAAGTCGACGAGCTCGCCTTCCTATTTACTGTCCAAGTTCGCCCCAATGACAGCGAACCTCTCCGGGTTCTCCGGGTCCAGAGGTATCTTCTTCGTCTCTTTGGCAGGCTGGAAGGAGCCCTGCGCATCACAATCCTTGGGGTTGGGGGACAAGGCCGGCTGCTTGCCGGCCATGGCCACAACCCGTTCCAACATCTTCTTCTCTTCTGCCACCACGAGGGACTCGGCCAGCCGGCTACTGGCCATGGCGCACTCGATGGACTTCTTGTAGTCGCCGGCTACCGTGATGATCCCCTTCGAGCTCGGCATCTTCATCTTCAGGTAGGCGTAGTGGGGCACAGCCATGAACTTGGCCAAAGCAGGTCGGCCAAGCAGTGCATGATAGGGGCTCTCCAAATCCACTACCTCGAACCATATTGCTTCCCGGCGAAAATGATCTTTGTCTCCGAAGAGAACATCCATTTTGATCTTGCCGATTGGAGAGCAAGACAGGCCGGGTACGATACCATGGAAGACGGTGCGGCTCGGCATGAGCTGCTTCGCTTTGATGTTCAGCTTCTCCATGGTATCGCGGTACAGTATGTTGATACTGCTTCCGCCGTCTATCAGGACGCGGGAAAATCTGGCAGCTCGCCTCTCCGTCGCGAGGGTGACGTCCAAGACCATTGCATAGGGGCCAGGCGAAGGCATCACCTCTGGGTGGTCGGCCTGGCTCCAGCTGATTGGCTTTTCTGACCAGTGCATGAACTCGGCGGTGCTAGAGGCGACTGCATTCACTTCTTGGTGCTGTCGGCGTCGGCTGCGCTTGTCGTCGGCTTGACTGGTGAAGACGACGTAGGCGGCGTGCTCTTCGGGAAATTCGTCTTGGATGGCGCCGACTGCCGGCCGAGCCGCCAGCTGCTGGGGGGCTGGAGGCGGCGGGCCGGGAGGCGGAGGCGGCAACATCCCTCGCCCTTGGTGATGCGGGTGAGCCAGTGGCATTTCCGGGTTGTGTGGTTGGACGGCTTCGCGCCGCTATGGAACTTGCAGGGGGCGTCTAGAGCTTGCTCGTAGGAGAAAGACGGCTGCCAAGGCGGCCGGCCACCCTTCTTCTTAGGAGCGGGCCGATCTTCGGGCTGCTCGTCTTCAACTGTGGCCACCTGCCGACTGGAGGAAGTCGGCATGGGGCCCTTGCGCTTGTGGTCGTTCTGGTAGCGCCGATTAGGGTCGCCAGCCGGCGTCTTGGGAGCCGGAGCAATTACTTTCCCCGAGGCGTCCACTCGGAGCTCGGTCTTCATTGAGGAGTCGGCGGTGGCGTACTTGTCGGCGATGACTAGTAACTCGTCGAGGGTAGCCGGCTCGTCGCAGAGGAGTCGGTGCTTGAGGAGGGTGCCCTCTCGGCACCCGGCGGTGAAGTACTCGATGGCCTGGACCTCGTGCACTCCCTCGCAGGAGTTGCGGAGCTCGGCCCATCGCGTGAGGTAGTCGCGGGTCGACTCGTTGGGCCCTTGGACGCAGAGGGAGAGCTGGCGAGGCTTGGGAGGCCGCTTGTAGGTGCTGGTGAAGTTGCGGACGAAGACTTCGGTGAAGTCCAGCCAACTGTTGATGCTGTAGGGCTTGAGGCTGTTGAGCCATGTGCGTGCCGTGCCTTGCAGCATGAGGGGGACGTACTTCACGGCGACGCGCCGATTGCCGTTGGCTATGCTGACGGCCGTGGAGTAGTCGATGAGCCAATCTTCCGGCTTCACCGAGCCGTTGTACTTGGGCGTGTCTCTGGGGAGCGAGAACCCTTTGGGGAAGGGCTCGTCGCGGATGCGGGGGCCAAAGCATGGCGGGCCGACATCGTCTTCTTCTTCTAACGCCAAGGATCGAGCAAGGCGGTCGATCCTGTGGCGGGCGTCGTTCTCGCCGACTCCTTCTCGGCGGCCGAGTCGGTCGCCAAGAGTCGGATGTGTGATAGGCGGCGGAGTGAGGCGTCTTTCTCTTCGAGGCGGAGGAGGGGGCTGATTTCCTTGGTGCTCTACTGCTCGAGGGCGGCCCTCCGCGTCGCGCTCGATAGTGATGCGAGTCCGACTGCGGCTGGCAGCCGGCTCCTTGTCTTTCTTCTGGCGCGCGCCGCTCGCAGTCGGCGAGCGGGACATCGCGGCGTGCTCCCGGCGCGGGGGATGACTACCAGCACGGGCGCCGGCTTCGTGCCGTTCTGCAGCCGCGTCGATCAGCTGCTGGATCCGTCTTGTCATGTAGGGGAGCTCGTCGGCTCCCATCCCATTGAGCTCCTCTGCAGCCGCCTGAGCGGCTCGCAGATTCTCGAGCGGGGTGGCGTAGACGGGGCGATCTACGCCCAGCATGCTGGCAATGGCCGCGCCGCGCTTCTGGACGAAGCCGGCTCGGCTCGGGCCGCTAGGCGGCGGCGTACCGAAGGAGGCGTGGTCGACTTCGCGCTGGTGGGCCTCGGTGAGGCGTCTCATGGAGGCTATCTTCTGGCCCTCCGCGATGAGGGCAAGGCGGCGTGCCTCCAGGGTCTCGGCGTCGGCATCGGCCGGGATGGGGACGGAGAGGTCGTGCATTGCCGCTTGCAGGGCGTCGTGGGCGTTCTCGCCCGAGTTGGCGATGTGGCTGATGACCAGCACTTCGGTGACAGCGCTGCTGCCGCTGTCAGCTCGAGGGAGGGGGTCGTCGAAGACCACCACGTCGGAGGGCTAGGCGTCAAGCGATGCGGTGTCGGAGTCGACGAGCATCGGGTCGGTGGAGCCGACCGACTCCACATCTGCAGCAGGCTCGCTGGAGACGTGAAGCTGGTCGAGGAGGCTGACGAGGCGGCTCTCGGGGTAGTCGGTGCCTGCGTCGGACGCAGGCTCATCGGAGATGCGAGTCTCGCCGAGCAGATCGGCGAGGCGGTTCGCTGCGCAGGCGTCGTCGACGCCTTGTAGCGCGTCGAGGCAAACGCCATCAGGCGTAGCAGGCTAGCTGTGCTCGCGGGGGAGGAAGAGGGTTCCCGTCCAGAACAGGTCTCCGGACGACGGTGCACCTGGCCCCACGGTGGGCGCCAAATGTCGGGTGGTTGGTGCGACATATGCCAAGGGATGGCTTATCTGTGTGGGTGCCAATAAGACGTCGCCGGTGCCTAGAAACGGGATGAGGCGAAGACATGCACGCCGGCGGATCTTACCCAGGTTCGGGGCTCTCCGAGGAGATAACACCCCTAGTCCTGCTCTACGGGGTCTCCGCATAGTCACTAGATTGGTGAAAGTAGCTACAATCGCTCCTAGAGCTGTTTTGGGGTTCAAGGGAGAAGAAGAACAAGGCTAGCTCTATCTTCTCTCTATCTATGGTGTGTGTGTTATGTTTAGAAGCCAACTATGATCAGAGGCCAACCCCTTTGCATGGGCGCTCCGGGGGGTTTATATAGGCCTACCCCCCGGGGGTACAATGGTAATCCGACTGGGAGCTGGTCCCAGCCGTCAGTGTCTACGCTTGCCGGCTTCTCCGCCAGCAATTGGGCCCCGCCGGCTGGTGGGTCCCGCCGGCTGCCGGCTTCTTGGTCGACAGGCCAGCCCCACCGCCTAGGGTCTTGTCGGCGGCTGCTTACTGTAGCCTCGCCTCTGATGACGAGGGCTTTGTCGAGGTAAGCGTGGCTACAGTGGGCCGCCTTGGGGGCTCTCACTGTAGCCTTACCTCGTCTTGTCTCCTTAATGGGGCTCCTGCTTCGAGGAAGGGAGTAGCCGGCTTCTGGGAGCCGGCTACGCCCTTGGCCGACTGGGAAAGGGCAGGCCGCCTCCACGCCTCTCTCTGGCTGAAGGGGCCCGCCGCCCGTGGGCCGTACAGGAGTCTGTCGTGGATGACGTCGAGGCTCGCATGGCTACAGTGCCAAGCCGCACGGGAGACAGCCGTCCCGTACGGCTTCCTGTAGCCATGCCCGCCTCGGGCTTCGGGGGTAGTGGGCCGCACTGTGGCCACTCCCCGTCTTGTCGTCGTTATGTGGGAACGGCTTTGGTGGTTGAGGTCTCGGCCGGCCCCTAGGAGTCGGCGTCCTTCTTTGCCGGCTTCTTGGAGTCGGCCACCCCGTAATCGTCCTGGGGAGGGGTTTCTTGAGGCTGGGTCGTCTTCCGGGAGTCGGCTTCAGAGGTAGCCGGCCAGGGAAGGCGGCCCAAATGCTTGGAGTGCTTGAAGGCCCGAAGGCCTGATAGTTTTTCTGAAGAACCAGGGGTAGTCGGTTGGGCTACCCGTGGCCATTTACTCCGACAATTATGGTGGAGGGGGGCACCGCACACAGCTAAGAGATCCAAGAGATCAATTGTTGTGTCTAGAGGTGCCCCCTGCCCCCGTATATAAAGGAGCAAGGGCGAGAGGCGGCCGGCCAGGAGGAGGCGCGCCAGGGAGGAGTCCTACTCCCATCGGGAGTAGGACTCCCTCCTTTCCTAGTTGGAGTATGAGAAGGGGAAGGAGGAGGGAGAGAGGAAGGAAAGGGGGGCGCCCCCCACCTTGTCCAATTCGGACTAGAGGGGGAGGGGGCGCGGCCTGCCCTGGCCGCCCCTCCTCTTCTCCACTAAGGCCCATCTTGGCCCATTAAACCCCCGGGGGGGTTCCGGTAACCCCTCGTACTCCGGTAAAATCCTGATTTCACCCGGAACACTTCCGATATCCAAATATAGGCTTCCAATATATCAATCTTTATGTCTCGACCATTTCGAGACTCCTTGGCATGTCCGTGATCACATCCGGGACTCCGAACTATCTTCGGTACATCAAAACACATAAACTCATAATATAACCGTCATCAAACTTTAAGCGTGTGGACCCTACGGGTTCGAGAACTATGTAGACATGACCGAGACACGTCTCCGGTCAATAACCAATAGCAGAACCTGGTTGCTCATATTGGCTCCTACATATTCTACGAAGATCTTTATCGGTCAAACCGCATAGCAACATACGTTGTTCCCTTTGTCATCGGTATGTTACTTGCCCGAGATTCGATCGTCGGTATCTCAATACCTAGTTCAATCTCATTACCGGCAAGTCTCTTTACTCGTTCTGTAATACATCATCTCGCAACTAACTCATTAGTCACAATGCTTGCAAGGCTTATAGTGATGTGCATTACCGAGAGGGCCCTGAGATACCTCTCCAACAATCGGAGTGACAAATCCTAATCTCGAAATACGCCAACCCAACAAGTACCTCCGGAGACACCTGTAGAGCACCTTTATAATCACCCAGTTACGTTGTGACGTTTGGTAGCACACAAAGTGTTCCTCCGGTAAACGGGAGCTGCATAATCCATAGGCACATGTATAAGTCATGAAGAAAGCAATAGCAGAATACCAAACTATCGAGTGCTAAGCTAACGGAATGGGTCAAGTCAATCACATCATTCTCCTAATGATGTGATCCCGTTACTCAAATGACAACTCATGTCAATGGCTAGGAAACATAACCATCTTTGATCAACGAGCTAGTCAAGTAGAGGCATACTAGTGACACTCTGTTTGTCTATGTATTCACACAAGTATTAATTTTCCGGTTAATACAATTCTAGCATGAATAATAAACATTTATCATGATATAAGGAAATAAATAATAACTTTATTATTGCCTCTAGGGCATATTTCCTTCGGAAAGAACTACAAAGCAGGATAGTACCATTTGTAAAACACTATAACTGATATATAACAATAGAGACATTATCTCAACAATACATTTCTTAAACATGTACTTCAACCGGTCCCTAACAGAAATGGTACTCCCGCCGATCCCTAACAAGTGTTGCAATTTTGAACTAAGATTCCGTAGTTAATTCTGAGAGTGGCGTTGCTTAATTTTACCAGTGCTATTAGATTAACAAAAAATGTAAATAGTTCCAGGGGAGAGTGGGCGCAACAACACCATGTGCTTCCATCTACTTATAAAGGGGGTGATGCAGAGTTTGTTGTAACAAAGCAACAAGCATCATGTCTGGGTTGGACCCACTTTTATTCACTTAATGGGAAAAGACAGCAATTCAATAGCTTCAATTCAGCATTTATTTAAAACAATACCAATACAAGTAGCACATCACCTCAAAGCACACTGCACGATCATGTGGATGAAGGCCGGTAGCGACCTTTCATGACGCAGTCAAGATCACCTACGAATCTGCCAACACGAATAGGAATCCCAATCTCGTTTTGGGTACTTCAACTAAATCAATCAAAGTCGCTGGTGTGACATTTAAGTTCGCTATAGATATCCCTGTTTTAACAGATGCAAAAATGAAACAATTACTAGCCAATAAAGGACGATGAAACATACGGCAACAAAAAGAAGCATCTACCTTATCTTGATGTAAAACAAAGTAGGACAGTAGCATTTCTAAAACGGTTGCATTGATTCATATTAACAAAGACATTCTCTTAAAACAACATTCGTAAAAAATATAATTTACTTTTAACAGTGGCGTTGCTTCATTTTTCCAGCGGCATTCTTAGATTAATAACAGCAAAATAGTTGTATGGGACATGGGACATGCCAGCACCATGTGCGTCCACACGTATAAATGGGTGATGCAGAGTATGTTGCCAAGCAGCATATCTGCGTTAGTCCCATATTTGTTCTCTTTGAACCTTTTTCCTATGTGAGGGCAGCAAATCTATTCCTGCAAAAACTACTCGACCCCCCAGTTTCTTTCCTTTTTGAACAAAGAGGTCGGTTCCTTACAGATGTGTGTACTGGGTTACCCCCTTTCCTTTTCGACCAACAAAGCGGCTAGATAGCCAGTCTATACTACTTTCCCTCCCTCCTTTCCTCATTAAACCACGTCCTAGTTTCATGCTCCACCCCATCCCACCCTTCTTTCCTCTTTGAACCAAGACCTAGATTCGACTACAGAATTGAAAAAGATCCGCATGCAGCTAGAGCAATGACGGTTTCAAAGAAAGTTATACCTTAGGGTCGTCTGGATGTGGCTAGGCATTCGACGGGAGGCCGGATCTGCCCACACTACATACGGCAGCGAGGAAGAAGGGGTCAGAGGCCCTCCCGCACAGGTGCTACGTGAAAGAGAACAGCGTAGCCGGCAGTGGATTGCCTCCCTCGCCAAAGGCGACAGAGTGAACACTGCACCTCCTCCCCTTCCCGGTGCGATGGGATCCGGGCGGCTCCTTCACCAGCTGTCACTACAAAAAATATACACTTCCGTGATGATACGTGTTTGTCACAGTAGGTCACATTTTTTGTCATGCATGTACATCCATGACGATTTTATGACAGAATCAAGATAGTCATACATGTGCTGTCATAGAAGTGTTCCATGACAATACCAAAATTATCATCATGGAAGTGTCCACTTCCATGATGATAAATGGCGCGTCATGGAAGTGCTTTCGTCAAGGGTAACCGACATGTGGCATCCATCATAACGGGTCGCCGTTAAGCTATCGGGTTCCGGTTTGGATCCGGTAACCCGTTAGCAGCCCGGACCAATGGGGATTTTCCACATGTAAAATCATCATTGGCTGGAGGAAACACGTGTCGACTCACCGTTGGTACAGATGTCATCTACTCATTGGACCGAAGGCGCCTATGATATGTCGACACGTGGCACGGCCCAACGGAGGCCCATTCTTGTGAAAAGGCCGGCCCATTTGACTTGGTCAAAAGGTAGCAGGTCGGCCTATAGAAAGCCTGTTAACGGCCTGTTCGCATATAGCCCATTTACAGCCCGCTAACTCAGGGCCCGTTACGGCCTATCCGAATTAGGCCCAGTAGTGTCATCTGGGCCGTCCAATATGATTACAGCCTGTTGTAACTTCTGGCCCATGTATGGCCCATGACGTCTTTCGGCACATATGAGGCCCTTTGTAACTCTTGGCCCATTAACGGTCCGTGGTGAAACTAGCCCGTAATGAATAGTGTATCTATTTATACACATTAACGGCCCATTATTCCATTGGGCCATTTCGAGCCCGTATTATCTTTCGGCCTTCTCATGGCCCATTTATTCTTGGGTTCATTTCCAGCATTTTGTTACTTACGGCCCGTTACTCGCCTTCTCTGCTTGTGGGCCAAATTCAGCCCGTGGTTACAGTCGGCCCGTTTGTGGCCCGTTAATCCGTTGGGCCGTTTTCATAGCGTCATCAAATACGGCCGATTAACAATGGCCCGTTATGGTCGGCCCATGAACGGACGATTCCAACTCTAGCATGTTTACGGCCCATAATGCGGTCCATTATTGGCCCATGTTTGGCCAATCGATCATACGGCCCGTAGAAGGCCCATTGATGCTACGCCCTGTAGAAGGCCCATTGTTTCTACGGCCTGTAGAAGGCCCATTGTTTCTATGGCCCGTAGAAGGCCCATTGTTTCTACGGCTCGTAGAAGGCCCATTGTTTCTATGGCCCGTAGGAGGCCCAGGGTCACTACAGTAAATATGTAGCCCATGGTTATTGTGGCCTAGTTTTAAAAAATAGGTTATTGCGACCACTAGCAAACCACGAAAAAAGAATTGCACTGACTACAAGAAAACAAATAAACAAGACAACAAGGAAATAAATAAGCAAGCAACTTACACCAGGCTATCACAGCTATTACACATATTACATCCACTGGGCATCAAAGTTCGCCACTAGTGCAAATATAGGGAACAAAGCAGCATATCACATACACTGGTTGTTAAAGTTGGCGACCAGTGCAAATAAACGCCGCAGCATACAAGTCCAGGACTGAAACCACTTCAGAAGAGCTCAAGAAACAATATCTTGGGTACCCATAATGCTGGCAAGATGCTTAGCAAGCTTATTAACTTTCTCTTGTTTGGCGCTTAAATCCTCCAGCTCTTGCTGTTGCACTAGAAAGTATGCATCGGAATTCTGCAGGGACTTCCCCAGTCCTTCGGCTTCCTGTCGCAGAACATCTGATCGATGTCTTTCAACTTGAAGTTGAGACTCAAGAAGCCGAACTGATTCAGGCAGCGAGTTCGAAGAGCTAGTGCCAGCAGTAGTGGCAAGTAACTCGAACACTACATCAAGATAGGACTTTGGGGTTGTCTCAGTGTCTTCAATATAGTTTTTACCAGCTTTCTTGGAGACCAACAGGGATGTCTCAATATCTTGAACCTTATCTGCATTACTTCCTTTACCATTGCATAACGAGGTACTCTTCTCCAATATTTTATCCGCATTCTAAAAGAGAAACAAACAGACACATCACAGGTTTACCATGTTGTATATGAAACTCATTTTGGTAAACCAGTTCGGTAATAAGGTGGATAGGATAACAGCATGAAACAAACATATATCTATGTAGTATGGTCACTGTATGGTCTATATCATTCTAGTTTATGTTGCCAAATCAAGATAGAGACAGTTCAAATCATATCTATTTAAGACAAAGTAGCATAGACACAATATAAGTGTCGGAAACTACACAGCAATAACAATGCTTGTAATGTGCATGGCATGAGAACATAACTGTTTATTCAATTGAAACTGGAATCAACATAGAGCATGTTACAACAACAAACACGTTAAAGAAATAGGTTTAAAACATACCTGTTGCACCATTGGAGTTTCAATTGTATCCTTCAAATTTGAAATTAGTTGGTATGAGTAAATACAGTGATGCAAGAGCAAAGGAGTATGAACCATAGCTATGGAACCTGACCTAAGAACAATTCTTCTTCTGCTTTAAGCGTTGACTTGGGGTTCAGAGTGGTGGTCCTCCTGCTTTGGGCACAACAGTTGCCTTACTAACTGCTCGTGTTTGGGTGCCCTGTGGTGGAGACGGTGTTGTGTCAACTAGAGCTGGGTTACAATCTGCTGGGGTTGGGGTTAGAAGGGGTGTAGCTGGTTCTCTGTCAAACTGGGTAGGGGTACAATCTGCATGAGTCTGGGTTATGTGTGGTGGGGCTTGTTCTTGGGCAAGTACAACCGTGGTTCTATCTGCATCGACAGGTAGCACGGTCTTTTCTGAAGACTGTGTTTTTACTCCCACAGATACTGCCATCACCCCATCCAATTCAAACGGCTGATAAACAAGAAAAGTAATTGAATGTACAGACATTGTAAGATAGACAGGTGTAATGGATAGTAGGGAAGAAAACATGGCATGAAATAATTCACATTTATTTCCAACGGCCGTGCAATGGATAGCATCTAGCAGCAATGACCGTTGGATGTTAATCCAATGGTCGTGCTGCTTCTTCAATATCTGATCTTCTTGCTCCAGCCGCCCCACCCTACTCCATCGCTGGCCAAGCCATTCCTCTACTCACCCACACCTCCTGTTATTTTCCGGCAACGACAGTCGAACCAGTAAACCCTCGTACTCCCCACCGCGTGGGCAACCACTGCCGAGACTTCCTAGGCTCCGGGTCGTTCCCTTCCTAGGCCTCGCTGTCGTCCACCGCCCTGGTGCTCTCGGCGCGGCGTGGTCAATGTGGTCAACGAACGACATCCATCGTAAGAGGACTGTACGTGGAGAGGCTGACAGCTGGGTCCACGGCCGCACGCAAGGAAGTGCCTCCTTATTACGTGCAAAATAATGATTCCTCCACCTGACAGCAGGGACCCACCGGAAGGGCCTCTCTATATCACAAAAAAAATGTTCCTCCTGCTAACAGCTTGGACCCACCAGCTATATCTTCGCATGGAAGGAAGTGCCTCCTTATTACGCACAAAAAAATGAATACCCCCTGCTATCTAGGACCCACCATAGTTGGAGGCTGACTTGTGGGCCTACTGACGCGGATGGAGTGCTTTGTCAACTTAGTCAATATGAACGATTCTAGCTCCAGTGACCGTACGATGTCCATCCAATGGCCGTAGTGCTTATTCAACCTCTGGTCTTCTTGCACCATCCGCCCAAACCAGCGACAGTCGTGCCGCCTGCTCCTGCCTCCCGTGGCCGGCTCTGCTGCCGCGCAGGCCTGACCGCCCCACCCTACTCCAACCTATGGCCAGGCCATCCCACTACTCACCCACAACCCCTATTATCCTGTGGCGATGGCAACCTCACACCGCAGCCGAATCAGTCAACCCTTGTACTCCTCTCCGCGTGGGCATCCACTGCCGCGCCTTCCCCGGCTCCGCGTCGTCCCCTTCCTAGGTGAAAGGATCGATATGGTTGACTAGAGGGGGTGAATAGGCAACTAACAATTTTTAGCTTTTCTTTACCAAATTAAACTTAGCATCAAAATAGGTTGTCTAGATATGCAACTAGGTGGGCAACCTATATGATGCAACAACAACAAGCACACAAGCAAGCAAGGGATAAAACACAATATAAGCTTGCACAAGTAAAGGTAAGAGATAACCAAGAGTGGAGCCGGTGGAGACGAGGATGTGTTATCGAAGTTCCTTCCCTTTGAGAGGAAGTACGTCTCCGTTGGAGCGGTGTGGAGGCACAATGCTCCCCAAGAAGCCACTAGGGCCACCATATTCTCCTCACGCCCTCACACGATGCGAGATGTCGTGATTCCACTATTGGTGCCTTTGGAGGCGGCGACCGGACCTTTACAAACAAGGTTGGGGCAATCTCCACAACTTAATTGGATGCTCCAAACGACACCATAAAGCTTCACCACAATGGAATATGGCTCCGCGTTGACCTCAACCGTCTAGGGTGCTCAAACACCCAAGAGTAACAAGATCCGCAAGGGATTAGTGGGGGAATCAAATTTATCTTGGTGGAAGTGTAGATCGGGGCCTTCTCAACCAATCCCTAGAAAATCACTAAGTTTGATTGGCTAGGGAGAGAGATCGGGCGAAAATGGAGCTTTGAGCAACAATGGAGCTTGGGGAGGGAAGAGGTGGTCTATTGGGGAAGAAGACCCCCTTTATATAGTGGGGGAAAAGATCCAACCGTTACCCACTCACTCAGTCCGCGAGACGCGGTACTACCGCACACGCTCGCGGTACTACCGCAAGGCGCTATGGTACTACTGCATCTAGTTGTGGTACTACCGCTCATGCGGTAGAAGCCAGGTGAGGTCCTGTTGCACTAGGCAACGAGCAGTAGAACCGCCGGAGCGGTACTACCGCACGCCCCTACGGTACTACCGTAGGGCTGGAAAAGGCACGAACTAAATAGATTATGTCCATGACTACTTCCGCTAAGTTTGGGACGTGCAAAAATCCGGCACGGTACTACCGCTCGCAGGGAGCGGTACTACCGCATACGGGCAGAAGTACAAAATTACTTCCGCGCCTACTTCCGTGTGCGACAGCGTTCTGGGCTAGAGGCAGCGGTACTACCGCTCGCGAGGAGCGGTACTACCGCACAACACGGTACTATCGCTTCCCTAAGCGGAACTACCGCGGACCCCTGCGGTACTACTGCTCCCTTGAGCAGTACTACCGCACGCCATAGAAACTATAGCACTTGGAAGCCTTCATCTCGCAGAGACAAGGATAAACGGACGGTGCTCCAATGAAGCGAAGGAAAGGAGGTGCAAAGGAACAAATGTGTACGTGTTGATTCCACCCTAACATTTCCGAAGCGGACCCCCTCTTAGTAGTACGGCTTTCCTATGACTCAAATCCACCGAAAAGAAAGGTAGAGAACCGCCGTCTTCGATAGGCTCCGAGGGGCACCGAATCGTCTTGTGCCTAGACATGAGATATCTGAAATGCTCAATGCACACGATTAGTCCGCAAATGTGATACGTCTCCGTCGTATCTATAATTTTTGATTGTTCCATGCCAATATTCTACAACTTTTACATACTTTTTGCAACTTTTTATACTATTTTTGGGACTAACATATTGATCTAGAGCCAGTGCTAGTTCCTGTTTGTTGGATGTTTTTTGTTTCGTAGAAAATCCATATCAAACGGAGTCCAAACGGGATAAAAACTAACGGAGATTTTTTTGGAATATATGTGAATTTTGGGAAGTGGAATCAACGCGAGACGATGCCCGAGGGGCGTGCCCTATGGGGTCAGGCGCGCCCTGGGCCCTCGTGGCCACCCCGTAAGGCGGTTAGTGCCCTTCTTTCGCCGCAAGAAAGCCAATATCCGGATAAAAAGTGTGTCCAAATTTCAGCCCAATCGGAGTTACGGATCTTCAGGAATTTAAGAAACGGTGAAAGGGCAGAATCAGGAGCGCAGAAACAGAGAGAGACAGAGAGAAACATCTAATCTCGGAGGGGCTCTCGCCCCTCCGCCGCCATGGAGGCCATGGACCAAAGGGGAAACCCTTCTCCCATCTAGGAGGAAGGTCAAGGAAGAAGAAGAAGAAGGGGGGCTCTCTCCCCCTCTCTCCCGGTGGCGCCGAAACGC
This sequence comes from Triticum aestivum, assembly GCF_018294505.1. NCBI lineage: Eukaryota > Viridiplantae > Streptophyta > Magnoliopsida > Poales > Poaceae > Triticum > Triticum aestivum. The sequence continues at coordinate 311,861,528 of NC_057811.1, forward strand.
TACCGGAGCCATCATCGTCATCGCAATCTACACCAACACCTCCGTCATCTTCACCAACTTCTTCATCACCTTCCCCCATCTATCTACAGCGGTCCACTCTCCCGCAACCTGCTGTACCCTCTACTTGAACGTGGTGCTTTATGCTTCATATTAATCCAATGATGTGTTGCCATCCTATGATGTCTGAGTAGATTTTCGTTGTCCTATCGGTAATTGGTGAATTGCTATGATTGGTTTAATTTGCTTGTGGTTATGTTGTTGTCCTTTGGTGCCCATCATATGAGCGCGCGCGTGGATCACACCATAGGGTTAGTTGTATGTTGATAGGACTATGTATTGGAGGGCAAGAGTGACAAAAGCTTCAACCTAGCATAGAAATTGAAGCATACGGGATTGAAGGGGGGCCAATATATCTTAATGCTATGGTTGGGTTTTACCTTAATGAACGTTAGTAGTTGCGGATGCTTGCTAATAGTTCCAATCATAAGTGCATAGAATTCCAAGTCAGGGATGACATGCTAGCAGTGGCCTCTCCCACATAAAACTTGCTATCGGTCTAGTAAAGTAGTCAATTGCTTAGGGACAATTTTGCATCTCCTACCACCACTTTTCCACACTCGCTATACTAACTTTATTGTTTCTTTATCTAAACAGCCCCTACTTTTTATTTACACGCTCTTTATTATCTTGCAAACCTATCCAAAAACACCTACAAAGTACTTCTAGTTTCATACTTGTTCTAGGTAAAGCGAACGTTAAGCATGCGTAGAGTTGTATCGGTGGTCGATAGAAATTGAGGGAATATTTGTTCTACCTTTAGCTCCTCGTTGGGTTCGACACTCTTACTTATCGAAAGAGGCTACAATCGATCCCCTATACTTGTGGGTTATCAAGACCTTTTTCTGGCGTCGTTGCCGGGGAGTTATAGCGTGGGGTGAATATTCTCGTGTGTGCTTGTTTGCTTTATCACTAAGTAATTTTATTTGCTGTTCTGAGTTGTTCTCTATCTTTAGTTATGGATATGGAACATGAAATACCAAAAAAATTAGGTTTACTTGCGACTCATGGAGATGGGGAACCTCCTAAAACCCTCGATGCTCATTATGTGAAAGATATTATGCACTACTTTAATAATCCTGAGAAAACCCCATTCAATTATATAATGGGAGACACGTTGGATCAACGTGAATACTTTAGGGATTATCACTTGACTCAAAAAGGGAAACTATTATGGGATCAAATTCATATGTTGCATTGGTATGCTCGGCAACTATGCTTGAGATATGATTATACTTGTTGCTCTAGGATGAAGGCTCCACGCCTTCCCTTTTCATGCAAATTTAATGATGATAAAACCTTGGCTTATTATGCTAATGGTATATATGATTCTATGATGTGGAACAAATAGAAGAATTCGTTGCTTTTATGGGTGCTTATGAAATTTAATCTTTGTTAAGAGTTTGAAGATTTTGATGATTCAGTTTATAGACCTGAAAATTTAGCTATCCTTAAATATTGCTATGTGAATTATGAATTCAATTCCGATATTGATGATTTTATTGAGAGAGTCTCCCTGTCCAAGAAGAGACTAATATTTTGCAGGAGTCTATGGAAGAAGAAATCGATGAAACTATGAGCTCATTGGATGAAAAAGATGATGAGGAGAGCGAAGAACAAAAGGAGGAAGAACGGATTAGCTACCCGTGCCCACCTTCTAATGAGAGTAACCCTCCAACTCATACATTGTTTAATTTCCCTTCGAATTTACCGAAGGATGAATGCTATAATGATTATTATGATCCTGTTGATTCTTTTGAAATATCCCTTTTTGATGATGCTTGATATGCTTGTGGCCAAGATGCCAATATGAATTATGCTTATGGAGATGAACTTGCTATAGTTCCTTATGTTAAACATGAAATTGTTGCTATTGCACCCACGCATGATAGTCCTATTATCTTTTTGAATTCTCCCGACTACACTATATCGGAGAAGTTTGCCCTTATCACTACTGGAATCAGCTAATTTGCCATCTGCCAGCTCTTTGCCGTCTGCTAGCTGATGGCAAAGAAGCTCTTTGCCATCAGCTACCCAAAAGCAGACGGCAAAGAAAGGGCAGACGGCAAAGAAGCTCTTTGCCGTCTGCCAGCTCTTTGCCGTCGGCCAGCGGACGGCAAAGAATCTTTGCCGTCCGCTGGCGGACGGCAAAGAGTGAGGTGGCCCCCACCCCCCGCCCGTTTTTGAAAAACTTAACGGGCCACCTCTTTGCCGTCCGCTAGCAGACGGCAAAGAGGCAAAAAAGCGGACGGCAAAGGGGGGCGGACGGCAAAGAGCCTACTACCTAAAGGCCCGTACCCCCCGCCCGTTACTCACTTCTTCCCTCTCCCTCGCCGTTTCTCTCCTCCCACGCCGCCGCCCGCCGCGCGCCGCCGCCGCCCCGTCGCCCCCGCCGCCCCGGCTCGCCGCCGCCCCGGGGCCCCGTCGCCCTCACCGCCCCGGCCCCCGCCGCCCCGCGCCCCACCGCCCGGGCCCGGCCCCCCGCCGCCCCAGGCCCGCCCCTGCCGCCCCAGGCCCGGCCCCCGCCGCCCCAGGCCGCCTCCTCCACCGCCCCGCCCCCTCCTCCACCGGCCTCCTCCACCCCCCAGGTGAGCCCCCCATTTTTCAGTTTTTTTCCAGTTTTTTTCTTTTTTTTCCTTTTTAGTTTTAGTTTTAGTTTAGATTTAGTTTTAGTTGTAGTTTTAGGTTTAGTTTTAGGTTTAGGTTTAGTTGTAGGCTTAGTTTAGTTTGAGGAAAGAAGAAGAAGAAGAGAAAAAGAGGAGAGGAGGAGAAGAAGAAGAGGAAAAAGGAAAGGAAGAAGAAGAAGAGGAGGAGGAGAAGAAAAAAGAAGAAGAGGAAGAAGAAGAAGAGAAAAAGAGGAGAGGAGGAGAAGAAGAAGAGGAAAAAGGAAAGGAAGAAGAAGAAGAGGAGGAGGAGAAGAAAAAAGAAGAAGAGGAAGAAGAAGAAGAAAAAAGAGGAGAGGAGGAGAAGAAGAAGAGGAAAAAGGAAAGGAAGAAGAAGAAGAGGAGGAGGAGAAGAAAAAAGAAGAAGAGGAAGAAGAAGAAGAAAAAAGAGGAGAGGAGGAGAAGAAGAAGAGGAAAAAGGAAAGGAAGAAGAAGAAGAGGAGGAGGAGAAGAAAAAGAAGAAGAGGAAGAAAAGGAAGAATAGGAAGAAGAAGAAAAGGAAAAAAGAGGAAAAAACCCCGACCCGACACGGCACCCCGACCCCGACCCGGCACCCCGACACGACACCCCGACCCCTAGACCCCGACCCCGACACCCCGACCCCGAGCCTGACCCGACACCCCGACCCCGACACCGACACGGCACCCCGACCCCGACCCCGACCCCGACACCCCGACCCCGACCCCGACACCCCGACCCCGAGCCTGACCCGACACCCCGACCCTGACACCGACACGGCACCCCGACCCCGACCCGGCACCCCGACCCGACACCCCGACCCCGAGACCCCGACCCCGACACCGACACGACACCCCGACACCGACACCCTGACACCACACCCACCCTTACCCCGACACCGACACGGCACCCCGACCCCGACCCGGCACCCCGACCCGACACCCCGACCCCGAGACGGCACCCCGACCCGACACCCCGACCCGACACCCGACCCGGACCCCGACCCCGAGCCTGACCCGACACCCGACCCCGACACCGACACGGCACCCCGACCCCGACCCGGCACCCCGACAAGACACCCCGACCCCGAGCCTGACCCGACACCCCGACCCCGACACCGACACGGCACCCCGACCCCGACCCGGCACCCCGACCCCGAGACCCCGACCACGATACCCCGACCCGGACCCCGACCCCGACACCCCGACCCCGAGCCTGACCCGACACCCCGACCCCGACACCGACACGGCACACCGACCCCGACCCGGCACCCCGACCCGACACCCCGACCCGACACCCCGACCCCGAGACCCCGACCCCGACCCCGACACGGCACCCCGAGACCGACACGACACCCCGACCCCCGACACCTCCCGAAAAGGTGTTCTTTGGCCTTCCAGAAGCCGACGGGGTCATATATTTGTGAATTATTAGTTAGGTCATATATCTTTCGATTTTGTTATGAAAAACATCATATATAATTGTGTTGATCGGGTAGTTTTAAATGTGCAGTTGTTTCATCGCTGCGAGGTTTGGTGTTCGACGACCTCGCCGTGCGTTTGACGAGCTCTGCCCCTTCGTTCGTGGGTGAGCACAAATGACATGTCCTCCTCCCCCATTAATTATTTGATCTATTCCGATGAAACTTGATAGCTAGATATATATGTGTCTTGAATCATCAGTATGCGTAACCAATATGTGTCTCCCGTTCGAAAGCGTCATAGTTATAAATATGCATGCATTTGCATATTTATAACCTTGATTCTTTCGAATTGTCCAACGCTATCCATGGACAGCCCGAGTATGTTTAGATTGGGTTCGTTTTCCCATATGCTTTGCTCCGGATCCGACGCATAAATTTCGTCAGTGCCTCCCCTGTTGTTCTCCGGGTACACATCCTCCCTGTTTATTGCAGAGACGTGTATCAGGAGAACAGCGGGGAGGTGCTGCCGAAATTTTGCGTAGGATCCGGGGCATAGCATGGGAAAATGAACCCAATCTAAACATACTCGGGTGGGATTAGGACCTATCATTACCTATTAGAGTGTAGGTTGCATGGACGTAATAAAATTGACAAAGTAGATCAACTGATGAATACATACATGCTGAATTATATATATATATATATATATTTGTTGTGTGTCTAGTAGCTCTGAAAGTCAAGATGAGTGATCGTGCGTGGATGTACACCGGTCACACTGGTCAGAACAAATGGAGCACTGAATGGTTCACAAAAACCAAGGGGTTTGTGCGAGCCGCATTTGCAAATGGCCAGAGGAAAACCTGGTGCCCCTGTTTACGGTGCGGCAATTGGGAAAAGAGGACAGAGGCTGAAATGGGCAAACACCTGCAGAAGAGTGGTTTTACGCCCGATTATACGGTGTGGACATTTCATGGTGAGTCTGCCCAACGTGACCGAGCTGAGGTGGATCGTCGTCGCACCGACGAGCATGGTACCGGGATGGAAAACATGGTGCAAGACTTTGATGATGCTCGGGATTCGGACGAGGAGATGGAGGAATCTGCAAAGGCCTTCAATGAAATGTTGGAGTCTTCAAAACGTCCGCTCCATGAGCACACTGAGCTTTGTCAGTTGGATGCCATCTCACAAGTAATGGCTCTGAAGGCTCAGTTCAACTTGGGCAGAGAATGCTACGATGCAATGATGACAGTATTTGGACGCTTTCTACCCAAAGGCCATGTAATGCCTGCAAACCTATACCAGTCGGACAAAATCCTCCGTGCACTGAAGATGCCCTATGATAAGATACATGCCTGTGAGAAAGGATGTGTCTTGTTTAGGCTTGACTATGCGGACTTGAACTATTGTCCCATTTGCAAGTCTTCCAGGTATGTTGTGGTAGACAACGGTATGGGTGAGAAGACACAGACCAAAATCCCCGTTAGTGTTCTTCGGTATATGCCAATCGTACCAAGACTTCAACGTCTTTTCATGGTCGAAGAGACGGCCAGACAGATGACATGGCACAAAACGGGCAAAAGAACCGAACTAGATGCAGATGGGAATCTGATGATTGTACACACATCGGATGGTGTTGCGTGGAAAAAGTTTGATGAATTACATGGTGACAAAGCGGCAGATCCGAGGCATCCTCGAGTCGGCATCAGCACGGATGGGTTCAGTGTGTTTGGTATGACGGCAGCCCAATACAGTTGTTGGCCCGTATTTGTCTTTCCACTCAATCTCCCCCCCCGGACAGATTATGCAAAGAAAGAACATTTTCCTGACGTTGATAATTCCAGGGCCCAACTATCCGGGGAAAAATATGAATGTGTACATGCAACCGCTTAAGGACGAATTGCAAGAAGCCTGGGATAATGGGTTCAAGACATACGATGCCTATAGCAAACGGAACTTCATAATGCGTGTCTGGTACATGTACTCGACGCATGACTTGCCGGCGTATGCGCTATTCGTTGGCTGGTGTGTGCATGGAAGGTTCCCGTGCCCCACATGCAAGGGAGCTCTTGAGTTTCGTTGGCTTCAGGCCGGTCGCAAGTTTTCTTGCTTCGACATGCATAGAGAGTTCCTGAATCCTCGCCATAAGTTCAGGAAAGACAAGAAGAACTTCATCAGAGGTAGAGTTGTCAAAAACTCTGCACCACATGCATTGACAGGCCAACAGACCCTGGATCAGTTAAACGCTCTCGAGCCAGATCCCGAGCGTCCAGGGTACTTCAAGGGGTATAATTCTAAGCACGCCTGGACTCACAAAACATGCTTATGGGATCTGCCTTACTTCAAAGACCTCCTTTGCCCACACAACATCGACGTGATGCACACTGAGAAGAATATCGCCGAGGCACTTTTTGGTACATTGTTCGGCATAGATGGGAAGTCAAAGGATAATACTAAGGCTAGAGTCGATCTGGAGGCGCTATGTGATAGGCCGTTACAAAACATGAAAGAACCGAAAGGAAAGCAGAACTGGACGAAGCCAAAGGCATGGTTCAATCTTGGAAGGCCGGCTATGAGGGAAATTATCTTGTGGGTGAAAATGCAGTTGATGTTCCCCGATGGGTATGCAGCGAATCTACAGAGGGGAGCCAGTCTTGATAAATTGAAGATATTTGGTCTCAAGAGTCATGATTGGCACATATGGATTGAGCGGGTAATGCCGGTGATGTTGCGTGGCTTCATCCCTGAGGATGAATGGCTAGTACTGGCAGAACTCAGCTATTTCTTCCGTGTTCTTTGTGCGAAAGAACTATCGCCTGGCGTGCTAGAAGAAATGGAAGAGTTGGCGCCGGAGTTGATCTGCAAGTTAGAGAAGATCTTTCCACCGGGCTTCTTTAATCCAATGCAACATTTGATTTTGCATCTCCCGACCGAGGCAAGATTGGGGGGGCCCGTGCAAAATCGTTGGTGCTACCCAACTGAGAGGATGCAGAAGACGCTTCGACAAAAATGTAAAAATAAACGTAGAATTGAAGCATCGATGGCTGAGGCATTCATCACTGAGGAGGCGGCAAACTTCGTGACAGCACACTACGAAGCCAAAAATCGTCATTTGCATAATCCGAAGCCTCGGTACAATGCTGACGACCCTAAAAAGGGTGGATCCAACCTCAGCCTATTCAAAGGGAATCTCGCACCAGCCAGTGTTTCAAATCCAGTATCTTTGGATAACGAACAATGGCGGACCATTTCGTTGTATATCTTCAACAACCTGATAGAAGTGCGGCCGTACATCGAGTAAGTTCTCGGTACATAGTTTCGCAACTTCTATTTCCTTTGAACTGCTCTTATTCCTGGATATTTCATACAGTCGATACGTCGCCTTATTCTCGTATGGAGCGGTGATCCAAAAGGATTCTGTCGAAGAGTATGAGCTTCTCGCAAAGCAAGGAGGCGGCTATCCCGGTTTCATCTCTTGGTTCAAACAAACGGTAATTTCTATTAGACTTGTAGGCTAATTTGTAGGCGGCTATCCCGGTTTCATTCGCTAATTTGTGCGTAATGCAACAATCCTTTCATATTAAACTTGTAGGCTAATTCAGAGTCTATGGACGCCGAATTGAGACAAGTCGCTAATGGTTTTGACTATAAGGTCCGTTCATTTGACAAATACGACATCAACGGGTATCGCTTTCGTACCTATGGCAAAGAGCTATCTATGGCCGACCGAAAGTCTACAAATTGTTGTGTATCTGCTATCGGCGAAGGAGGTACCGAGTATTATGGGAGAGTTGAAGCAATTTATGAACTTCTATTCTATGGTGAAAACCCACCGAATGTCGTAGTCTTCAAATGTTATTGGTTTCAGCCGAAGGAGACTAGAAGGACTCATGAACATATAGGGCTAGTTGAAATCAACCAAAGCACCCATTTAGATGTTCCTGATGTCTATATTACGGCTCAACAGGCGACCCAAGTATTCTATCTACCGTGGGCCTGCCAAACTAATCCAAATCTGAAAGGTTGGGATGTCGTTTATGAAGTGCCGCCACGTGCTAGACTATCTCCCCCAAAGGAAGAGGATTATGAACCTCACATTAACCCAGACACATATGAAGGAGAATTCTTCCAAGAGACACGTCTTTCCAAAAAGCGTTTCAAGAACCGCTATACTTCACCCCAAAACATTGAAGTAGACAGCGACAGTGAATCCGACATCACCCCAGAGGAGGAACAAGAAGAGCCGGAACAAGAAGAGGTTACTGCTGCGGATGACCTGTCATTGCTTCACCGATTACGTCAAGGTGGCCTTGCACATGTTGATGCCACTGAACCCTATGAGCCCGTCATTGATTATAGTGATGATGATGATTATGCATTTATTGATGATACTGATCGAGATTATTAGTAGTGTCAGGTATTAAAATTTTTAATGTTGTACTTGATGATGATACACTTAAGTGATACACATATTATTATTCATGTCGGTCTTTTTTTTATGTTGTACTAATTTCGTTTACTGTTTGTCATGGCAGGTGTTGAAAGATGGTGGGCGCTGGTCGGGAGCGCGCCAAGGCCCCTTCTTCGTCGGCGCGTGGTCTGAGGTCTTCGATTCCAGACGTACCTCTCCGCCGAGCGTTGCTGGACAGTATGTCCACACCGCCGGGCCCTTCTTCGTCGACCGCGGTGCCCAGCAGGGGACGAGGTAGGAAGAGAGGAGGTGGGGCACGTGGTCGCGGGAGAGGAGGTAGGGTGACTGCTAGGGCACCTTCCTCGCCGCCACCCCCAGCTGTTTCACCCGAGCACGTGACTGCTAGGGTGGACTCGTCCGAGGAGGAGGCTACACGGACTCCGGTCCACGAGCCTCCGGTCCACGGGTCTTGGGCCCACGAGCCTCGGGTCGACTGGCCTTCGGCCCACGAGACCCCCGGAGGAGCACACGTCCGGATGGGGTACCTGGCCGGATCAGCCCGAGGAGCCGAGTGGCCATGCTGGTGATGGCGGGGAGCCGACTGATCTTGAGGAGGAGGGTGGCACCGTGTACCAGCGTGGTGCTACACGGCTCCCGTCCGTGCCGGCGACCCGCGAGCAGAGGTGGTTGATCTTCCCTGATGGGGAGAGGTACGTAAGTGCATTTAATATTTTTGTACCTTCTGCATTCACGTTTCTTCAAATAACTAATGCGTTGGCCTTGTCATGCTGCAGGGGTTGGGACCACCATCATAGTGTCCGCCGGCCCAACTCCGTCCTTGGAGTTCTTTGCCGGCAAAACTTCCCGGGGTTTGTCACGTTGCCTGGTGAGGGTCGGCTTCCAGAGCTTGGGTTGAGCTGGGAGCACTACGTGGCTGCCCCGGCCCCGCCGGATGTCATTATCGACGGTGTCGTGTGCGACACGAGGGCAGACATGGTGATCAGGACGTTCTGGGTAATTTCTCCTTTACACATTTCAAAATCTTCAACTAGCTAGTTATTAATTGTACTAATCAATATTGTCTCATTTGATTGCAGACATTCTACAGGTGTGAGGAGGGATACGAGGAGGACTGCGCAAATGTTATCCAGAACGTCTGCAAGCGCCTACTCCAGAACTTACGGCACGAGGCTCGGGTGCAGGCTGTTCGAGACTACTACGCCTTGCGTGGTATCAAGAAGACCAAGCCGGCGTGCCGCGATAAGTTCCTGAGTAAGGAGCAGTACATGAAGGTAATTCTTAAGGCCTTCTACTTAAGTTCCTTCATTTAGTAATTCTTAGCCGTAGCGCTCAAGTTTCTATTTGCTAACTTAGGCGCCTCCGAGATGGTGTGCGGATCGGATGGATTGTTGGGAGGTGTTGGTCGATGAGTGGTGCTCACAAGAATGGCTAGCCCTCCACAACCAGGCCAAGGACAAACGTGCCCAAATGGAAGGTGTGCCACACCATCAAGGCAGCTCCAACTTATATCAGTTCGGGCGCAACTGGGTATGTGGTTTGCTTCATGATTCATGCAATTCATTCATCATGCTAGCTTGAGCCCTTTAATTACTAATTTTCATTGTTTCTCTCTTTCAGGCACGCCACAATAAGGCGGATAAGGTGCCAGAGGTGTACGACCTGTATGCCATGGCCCACACTGGCTCTTACAAGAAAGTCAAGGCTTTCTCTCAGTCTGACCTCGATGATGCAAACAACTTCACCAACATCTCCTCCCACAACAAGCTCGTGAGATATAGAGATGAGGGGAAGGCGAGGAAAGGGGAGGACTTTAACCCGAGCCAGGGTCCCATTGATCCAGAGCTGGTGATGATATCTGGTGGCGGGAGGTCCCATGGCTCCATAGCCATTGGAGATGGACTTATCCGTTGTCCTAGCACTCTCCCGGAGATCAAGGCGCGCCAGTCGAGCTCCGCTCCTGAGATAAGGCCTCGTGAACGGCCAGTGCAACTCGCCATCAAGGTTAGTGATACGTACTCAGTTATCTTTCTCCATTACATTGTGTGCGCTTCCATCAATGATTACAAATGGTCATGTGAGTGGTGTTGCAGGCTGCTATACAGACTGAGAGAGATAGAACGGAGAAACTTCTGGCGGAGGCGGCGGAGAGGCAGCGGGAGATGGAGGAGAGGACGAGAAAGATGATGGAGGAGGAGAGGGCACGGAATGACATGCAGGCAAGGGCCATGTACGAGCTCCTTGTGGTAAGTTTCTTCTGCAGATTACTTGCTAGTCTTAACATTTGAGTCTCATTACTAACTAGTATGACTCTGTTCTGAAAACCAAATGTGCAGTCTGTGTGCGAGAAGTCCGGTCAGCCCGCTCCGCCGATGCCAGTGATTGCTCCTGGGAGCACGGTGAGTTTAGTTTGAATGGACATTACTTGGTAGTCTTAACATTTGAGTGTCGTAATGCTAACGAGACATTGGAAATGATCTTTGGTGCAGCTTAACTCCAGAAACGCATCGCACGATCCTTCTCCAGGTAGCGGCACTAGCCACCCCGCTCCTACACCTCCCTGATCACGGTAAGTTTCTCTAGTGTTTTGCTTAACAAATGCATAAAGACCTAGACTTAGCTTTATTTCCTCCAATATGCTTACCATAATGACCTAGAGTTAGCTTATTTTCCTCCAAAATGACCCATTTTACCTAGGTTAGCTTATAAATGATGCAGTTCATCCAAGTTAGCTCAAAAATGACCCATTTTACCTACATTAGCTCCTAAATGATCCATTTTACCTACGTTAGCTTTAAAATGGCCCATTTCACCTAGGTTAACTCCAAAATGACCCATCTTACCTAGGTTATCTCATAAACGATCCATTTCAACTAATTTAGCTCATAAACGATCCATTTGACCTAAGTGAGCTAAAAAACGATCCATTTCACCTAAATTAGCTCTTAAATGATCCATTTCACCTAAGTTAGCTCAAAAAGATCCATTTCAACTAAATTAGCTCTAAAATGACCCATTTTACGTAGATGAGCTCCTAAATGATCCATTTTACCTACGTTAGCTTTAAAATGACCCATTTCACCTAGGTTAGCTCCAAAATGACCCATTTCACCTTACTTAGCTCAAAAACGATGCCCTTCACCTTAGTTAGCTCATAAACGACCCATTTCAACTAAGTTAGCTCATAAATGATCCATTTCAACTAAGTTAGCTCATAAACAACCCATTTCAACTTAGTTAGCTCATATATGATCCATTTCACCTAAGTTAGCTCATAAATGACATATACTTCTTGTTCTAGTCTTCTTCTTGTTCTAGTCACCTATTTCTAACTTTCTTATTTACCATTTTCCAGATTTCATTCACTTGATGGAAGCTAGCTTGCTATGATGGAGTGCTTGCTTTTCCTTTGATGAAACTTTGCATTGTATCTAGCTTGCTATCTTCATGACACTTTGCATTGTAATATATATATGGATGGAACAATGTGTATGGATGGAACTTCCTTATGTATGAACAATGTGTATGGATGAAACTGATGTGATATGTGATATGAAACTTATGTGCTAGATATGTGTTGGATATGTGCTGGATATGAAACTTATATATGTGATATGTGCTGCAAATTGTGGGATTTAATAAAAAACAGAAAAAACAGACAATATGCAGGCTCTTTGCCGTCTGCCACCGACGACAAAGAGCTCTTTGCCGTCTGCCGCGGACGGCAAAGAAGCCACGTGGCAGCCAACTGTGCTTCCTGGGAGCTGACCCATTTGGTCAGTTTGCCTACAGTGGCAGACGGCAAAGACTTTGCCCTCCATGGCAAACGGCAAAGAACCTGCCATCTAGTGACGTGTAGATGACATCATAAGGCGGACGGCAAAGACCAAAGGCTCTTTGCCGTCTGCGGCGGACGGCAAAGGTCTGCCGTTAGCCACTTAACGGACTGACAACGCAATTATTGCCGTCCGCCCTCTTTGCCGTCCGCCGCAGACGGCAAAGAGCCTTTGCCGTCCGCCGCCAGGAAGCAGACGGCAAAGCAACTGTTTACCGTAGCCTTCTTTGTCGGAGCCTTTTGCCGTCCGCGGCTGACGGCAAAGATCTTTGCCGTCCGCCTTTCGAGCCTTTGCCGTCCGCCATGGCAGACGGCAAAGTAGCTGTTTCCTGTAGTGTATTAAGGATTATATTGATGGGTTGCGTTTTACTACTACACATGATGATTTTGATAGATATAATATGCATGTGCTTGCTGCTCCTACTTGCAATTATTATGAGAGAGGAACTATATCTGCACCTCTCTATGTTTCCCATACGATAAAATTGCAAGAAACTGATTATGCTATGTATTGGCCTTTACTTTGTGTGCATGAATTGTTCTTTTATGACATGCCGATGCCTAGGAAGAGAGTTAGACTTCGTCATTGCATGATATATGTTACTTTGTGATCACTACTAAATTACAAATCATTGTTAATTAAAATTGGCTTTGATATACCTTGGGATCTGGGTGGATCCATTGCTTGAGCACTATATGCCTAGCTTAATGGCTTTAAAGAAAGCGTTGCCAGGGAGACAACCCGGAAGTTTTAGAGAGTAATTTATTTCTGTTGAGTGCTTTTATAAAGTTTAAAAACAAAAAAAATATAGAGGGGAACCCAAAACTTTTCAAAAAGGTAAGTGAAAGTGAGAGAGACAAGCATTGTTGAAGTGGGGAGCTCCTTGAACTTTGTTCATGCTCACGGAAACTTTGTGAATCTTGATTACAGAAACTTTTCAACAAAATTTTAAAAACAAAAAAATATAGAGGGGAACCCAAAACTTTTCAAAAAGGAAAGTGAAAGTGAGAGAGACAAGCATTGTTGAAGTGGGGAGCTCCTTCAACTTTGTTCATGCTCACGGAAACTTTCTGAATCTTGATTCCAGAAACTTTTCAACAAAAATAATTATCCCCTTGTACAATTCCATTGTATTGTAAAAATAATGTGCCAAGATTTTCCTTTAGGATGTTTACATTGCTTGTTGGTTTGTGCGGTGCAAAACAGAAACTTTGGCTGTAGTGCGCGATTTTACATTTTTTACTGGAACGTCGAACGGTTCTGAAACTTTTTGCACTGTCTTTCTATACTAATTTTTTAGTTTCCTAATTATTTCAGAATGTTTGGAGTACCAGAGGTATGGTGAATGTTCAGATTACTACAGACTGTCCTGTTTAAGACAGATTCTGTTTTTGATGCATAGTTTGCTTGTTTTGATGAAACTATCGAGTTCTATCTGTGGATTAAGCCATGGAAAAGTTATATTACAGTAGCTACAGTGCAAAAACAAAATATGAATTGGTTTGCAACAGTACTTAGAGTAGTGATTTGCTTTATTATACTAACGGATCTTACCGAGCTTTCTGTTGAGTTTTGTGTGGATCAAGTGTTCGAAGATCGAGGAGGTCTCGATGTGAGGAGAATGAGGAGAGGCAAGAGCTCAAGCTTGGGGATGCCCAAGGCACCCCAAGTAAATATTTAAGGATACTCGAGCGTCTAAGCTTGGGGATGCCCCGGAAGGCATCCCATCTTTCTTCAACAAGTATCGGTATGTTTTCGGATTCGTTTCGTTCATGCGATATGTGCAAATCTTGGAGCGTCTTTTGCATTTAGTTTTCACTTTTATTTTATGCACCATGCTAGTATGAGATAGTCCATGGTTGATTTATAGAATGCTCATTGCACTTCACTTAAATCTTTTGAGTATGGCTTTATAGAATGCTTCATGTGCGTCACATATATCATTTGAAGTTTTGATTGCATGTTTCTCTTCACATAGAAAACCGCCATTTGTAGAATGCTCTTTTGCTTCAATTATATTTGTTAGAGCATGGGCATATCTTTTGTAGAAAGAATTAAACTCTCTTGCTTCACTTATATCTATTTAGAGAGATGACAGGAATTGGTCATTCACATGGTTAGTCATAAAATCCTACATAAAACTTGTAGATCACTGAATATGATATGTTTGATTCCTTGCAATAGTTTTGCGATATAAAGATGGTGATATTAGAGTCATTCTAGTGGGTAATTGAGAATTTGATAAATACATGTGTTGAAGTTCGTGATTCCCATAGCATGCACGTATGGTGAACCGTTATGTAACGAAGTTGGAGCATGAGATATTTATTGATTGTCTTCCTTGTGAGTGGCGGTCGGGGATGAGCGATGGTCTTTTCCTACCAATCTATCCCCCTAGAAGCATGCGCGTAGTACTTTGTTTCAATGACTAATAGATTTTTGCAATAAGTATGTGAGTTCTTTATGACTAATGTTGAGTCCATGGATTATACGCACTCTCACCCTTCCATCATTGCTAGCCTCTTCGGTACCATGCATTGCCCTTTCTCACCTCGAGAGTTGGTGCAAACTTCACCGGTGCATCCAAACCCCATGATACGATACGCTCTATCACACATAAGCCTCCTTATATCTTCCTCAAAACAGCCACCATACCTACCTATCATGGCATTTCCATAGCCATTCCGAGATATATTGCCATGCAACTTCCATCATCATCATATACATGACTTGAGCATTTATTGTCATATTGCTTTGCATGATCGTAAGATAGCTAGCATGATGTTTTCATGGCTTGTCCGTTTTTTGATGTCATTGCTACGCTAGATCATTGCACATCCCGGTACACCGCCGGAGGCATTCATATAGAGTCATATCTTTGTTCTAGATATCGAGTTGTAATATTGAGTTGTAAGTAAATAAAAGTGTGATGATCATCATTATTAAAACATTGTCCCATGTGAGGTTATCAAAATAAAAGTGGCCAAAGAAGCCCCAAAAAGAGAGGCCATAGAAGCCTAAAAAAAGAAAAAGAAAAAGAGAGAGAGAAAAGAGAGAAGGGACAATGTTACTATCCTTTTACCACACTTGTGCTTCAGAGTAGCACCATGTTCTTCATATAGAGAGTCTCTTGAGTTATCACTTTCATATACTAGTGGGAATTTTCATTATAGAACTTGGCTTGTATATTCCAACGATGGGCTTCCTCAAATGCCCTAGGTCTTCATGAGCAAGCAAGTTGGATGCACACCCACTTAGTTTTAGTTTCAGCTTTCATACACTTATAGCTCTAGTGCATCCATTGCATGGCAATCCCTACTCCTCACATTGACATCAATTGATGGGAATATCCATAGCCCGTTGATTAGCCGCGTCGATGTGACACTTTCTCCTTTTTGTCTTCTCCACACAACCTCCACCATCATATTCTATTCCACCTATAGTGCTATGTCCATGGCTCATGCTCATGTATTGCGTGAAAGTTGAAAAGGTTTGAGAACGTCAAAAGTATGAAACAATTGGTTGGCTTGTCATCTGGGTTGTGCATGATTCGAATATTTTGTGTGGTGAAGATGGAGCATAGCCAGACCATATGATTTTGTAGGGATAACTTTCTTTGGCCATGTTATTTTGAAAAGACATGATTGCTTTATTGGTATGCTTGAAGTATTATTGTCTTAATGTCAAATCATAGACTATTGCTTTGAATCACTCGTGTCTTAATATTCATGCCATGATTAGATTACATGATCAAGATTATGCTAGGTAGCATTCCACATCAAAAATTATCTTTTTTATCATTTACCTACTCGAGGACGAGCAGGAATTAAGCTTGGGGATGCTGATACGTCTCCGTCTTATCTATAATTTTTGATTGTTCCATGCCAATATTCTACAACTTTTACATACTTTTGGCAACTTTTTATACTATTTTTGGGACTAACATATTGATCCAGTGCCCAGTGCCAGTTCCTGTTTGTTGCATGTTTTTTGTTTCACAGAAAATCCATTTCAAACGGAGTCCAAACGGGATAAAAACTGACGGAGATTTTTTTTGGAATATATGTGAATTTTGGGAAGTGGAATCAACGCGAGACGATGCCCGAGGGGCCCACGAGGGTGAGGGGCGCGCCCCAGGGGGTCAGGCGTGCCCTGGGCTCTCGTGGCCAGAGGCGGTTGGTGCCCTTCTTTCGCCGCAAGAAAGCCAATATCCGGATAAAACTCGTGTCCAAATTTCAGCCCAATCGGAGTTACGGATCTCCGGGAATTTAAGAAACGGTGAAAGGGCAGAGTCAGGAGCACAGAAACAGAGAGAGACAGATAGACAGATCTAATCTCGGAGGGGCTCTCGCCCCTCCACCGCCATGGAGGCCATGGACCATAGGGGAAACCCTTCTCCCATCTAGGGAGAAGTTCAAGGAAGAAGAAGAAGAAGAAGAAGAAGAAGAAGAAGAAGAAAGGGGGCTCTCTCCCCCTCTCTCCCGGTGGCGCCGGAACGCCGCCGGAGCCATCATCGTCACCGCAATCTACACCAACACCTCCGTCATCTTCACAAACATCTTCATCACCTTCCCCCATCTATCTACAGCGGTCCACTCTCCCGCAACCCACTGTACCCTCTACTTGAAAATGGTTCTTTATGCTTCATATTATTATCCAATGATGTGTTGTCATCCTATGATGTCTGAGTAGATTTTCATTGTCCTATCGGTAATTGGTGAATTGCTATGATTGGTTTAATTTGCTTGTGGTTATGTTGTTGTCCTTTGGTGCCCATCATATGAGCGCGCGCGTGGATCACACCATAGGGTTAGTTGTATGTTGATAGGACTATGTATTGGAGGGCAAGAGTGACAGAAGCTTCAACCTAGCATAGAAATTGATGCATACGGGATTGAAGGGGGACCAATATATCTTAATGATATGGTTGGGTTTTACCTTATTGAACGTTAGTAGTTGCGGATGCTTGCTAATAGTTCCAATCATAAGTGCGTAGAATTCCAAGTCAGGGATGACATGCTAGCAGTGGCCTCTCCCACATAAAACTTGCTATCGGTCTAGTAAAGTAGTCAATTGCTTAGGGACAATTTCGCAACTCCTACCACCACTTTTCCACACTCGCTATACTAACTTTATTGTTTCTTTATCTAAACAGCCCCTACTTTTTATTTACGCGCTCTTTATTATCTTGCAAACCTATCCAAAAACACCTACAAAGTACTTCTAGTTTCATACTTGTTCTAGGTAAAGCGAACGTTAAACGTGCGTAGAGTTGTATCGGTGGTCGATAGAACTTGAGGGAATATTTGTTCTACCTTTAGCTCCTCGTTGGGTTCGACACTCTTACTTATCGAAAGAGGGTACAATTGATTCCCTATACTTGTGGGTTATCAAAATGCATTGTCATCAATCACCAAAACCACATAGGGAGAAATATGCCTTACAATCTCCCCCTTTTTGGTGGATTGATGACAATACGGGATTTGCACATGAGGATATAAAATGAACATAAGCAATCCCAACATCTATAAAATATATACAGGCTCCCCCTAGATGTGTGCACTCTATAGATCTGCTTTGGACTGCACGGCGCACATACTGGGATCAACACTCCCCCTATATTTTATAGACAAGGCAAAACTTGCAACAATAAAGTGACAATAAGCATTGAGGAAAGGTATAATAGGTGAGCATGAAGTAAAGGGCACAAGATAAAATAAGCTCGCAATTCTACTAAACATACTAGACAATAAAGGATATGCTTGAGGGCATATGTCTCACACCATATGATAGAACAAGTCTCCTGGTCTCACACGCACACCAACACAAACCAACAAACCAAAGCACGAAGGTTCAACGAAACGAAAGCAAAGAGACATAAGACTCGCAAATCCTACACTCTCTCCCCCTTTGGCATCGAGACACCAAAAAGGCAGAGAGGACACCTACGACACAGGTGGTAGCTCCCACTGATGTGATCACCCATCAAGCTCCTCATTTTCTCAACAGCAGGAATGGACTCCCCATCTGACTCAGTCCACTGATAGCCATGCTTCGCCATCCAGGCAGCCTCAGGACTGATGTTCTTCTCGGACCCGCTCGAGACTGGCTCTCCAAGCTTCCTCAAGATCCTCTTGTCGCGCTAGCGACTCTCCTTCTGAGCAACGTGGGTCTTGTACTGTCCCTTGGCCTGCATGAAGAATATATCCTTCATCTTGGCCTTGAGCTTCTTAGCCCAAGATGGCTCAGCAGAGGGAGGAGTGTACCCCTCAGAACTGTCCTCAGCCTCCTCCTCCTCAAACTCATCCTCATCAACATCCATCCATGCAGCCTCGGCCTCAGCCCGGGTCGTGGTATTAGCCCACTTGTTCTTTTGGCGCAGCTTAATATAGGGTCATGGCGAATCCAGTTGGGAGCAAGAAAATCTTCACCCGGAAAGAGCTTCTCCCAAGTCTTCGAGATCAAAAGGAACAAATAAGGTCCATAGATGGGCACCTTATGATGGAACACGGTAAACTGAAGCTCACTCCACATGATATGAGAGACATCCAGTGGTTCAGGTTGCTGACGACGGGCTTCCTCACACATGAGCATCATGTCCATGAGATAGGAGTGCACCTTGTCCTTGTCGCCTATGCGAGGAAACAGAGAGTTGCGGAAGATCCGGTGCATGATGTCAAGAAACGGATTCAGCACAAACGACTTCTTGCCACTTGGGAGTGTCTTCTCAACAAGAAAGGGTTGAAGCTTGTTCTTGTTAGCAGACTCTGGGTTGGCATGTGGGCGGGCACCAACGGGCACATCAAGCCCCTCATCTCGAATGTTCAACATATCCATGAACTCCTTCACTCAGCAGACATCCTCTTGTCATTTGTCATCCAAGTCATGGTCCGCTTCTCATCCGTGTGGAAGTGGACCGAAGCAAAGAACTGAGCCACCAGCTCCGGGTCAAAGTCAAGGTGGAAAGTGATGGTCTCCTCAATACCAAACTGCTCCACCAAATCCAGAGGCTCACCAAAATATGCCTGGTTCTTCTTTAGATGGTCCATGTCAATCCACTGAACGGGCACATAAATGTTCTGCTTGACCTTGATCACATCTAAGAAGATGAGATTTTGTTGCTTGGTCCAGAACAAATCATTTCCCCTTGAGAGATCCCTAGCCTTGACGTAGGGGTTGAGCTTCCTTCGAATCAGAAACTCCGCTTGAGGCATTTCATCCATGCTGACATTTGGCACCTTAATCTTGGTAGTTCACTACTGGAATCAGCTAATTTGCCATCTGCCAGCTCTTTGCCGTCTGCTAGCTGACGGCAAAGAAGCTCTTTGCCATCAGCTACCCAAAGCAGACGGCAAAGAAATGGCAGACGGCAAAGAAGCTCTTTGCCATCTGCGAGCTCTTTGCCGTCTGCTAGCAGACGGCAAAGAATCTTTGCCGTCCGCTGGCAGACGGCAAAGAGAGAGGTGGCCCCCACCCCCCGCCCGTTTGGAAAAAACTTAACGCCCCACCTCTTTGCCGTCTGCCAGCAGACGGCAAAGAGGCAAAAAGGCAGACGGCAAAGATTGGCGGACGGCAAAGAGACAACGTTGTGGTCTTGATGTGGCATGGTGGGCGCTGGACCCCTCGGGAGCTTCTTGGTTGTGAAGACGCTTGGAGCTCGTGTCACGGCTCGGATTCGAGCGCCTTGCATTGGAACCGGAGCCACCACCTATGACACACAAACACAAAGACACGAGAAGAGTGAGACGGATTATTGCAAAGACCAAGGCCAAAATCAAACAAAACAAGTAGAAATGAGATTGGGTGGACAAAACAAAGTAATTTTTAGCTCAACGGTAGGGCCATGATGAGATTGGGCCAGGATACAGACGTAAAAATTTACATCTGCTCTAGCCACGGTAGTACTACGCTGGGTTGGCACGGTAGTACTGCGCTTAGAGTGGAAGTAAATTTTTACTTCTGCGCGCCGGGCGGTAGTACTGCTCGAGGGGAGCGGTAGTACTGCACGGGGCGGATCTGGCATGAGCGGGCGGTAGTACCGCTCCAGAGGAGCGGTACTACCGCACGGAACGGAACTTCGCAAGAACAGAGCTAGGAACATTTGTAAATTTAGGTCGGTACTACCGTTGATCAAAACTACATTGTTGCAACACACCAAATAGCATATGTACTGCACTAGCACTCTCCTACAATCTCCTCTTGCAAAGATTTAGCCAAAATCACAAGAACTACCCATGCATCTCCCCAAAACCTAGAAGCACTACAACGGGGCAAAGAGAGAGGGACTAAGGGAGATACCGGGTTCCATGGCAAGAGGGCGAGGTGGGGATCGATCCCACCGGTTGGAATGCGAGGAGAGTGGCCGGAGATGGAGATCCGGCGAGGTCCTCTGGCGCCGTTCTTGGGCAGGAGAGAGAGAGAGAAGCGGTGAGGGGAAGAGATGAATGGGTATGGGGGAGTTGGAACTCCCCCTACCCACTCTTAACCCCCACGCACTCGCGACAGCGGGGTAGTACTGCAGGTCATCGCGGTAGTACCGCCCGGGCGGAAGTACCGCACACAGGGCGGTAGTACCGCTCTTCCAGCGGCAGTAAAAAATTACTGTCGCAATGGAAGAGGTAGTACCATGCCGTGGGCGCAGCTGTGTAAGCACAGGAGCCACCCATCTCCAGCGGTAGTACCATGTCTTGCCATGGTAGTACCGCAAACCCAAGAAAGTGCTTGTTTCGACAAAAACAGAAAAACACAGCCTTTGCAATGCAAACTACAAGCAACCGGACAAGCAAACGAGCACATACGAAGCAAATCAAACACAAACATGGCTCACACGAAAGCAAAAGACAACGAGGACCAAACACGAACCAAAACCTCTCAAAGAGAGAGGGCGGTGGCCGGAGCCACCTATGTTTGAGTCAATTGGTATGGCACCACGAAGAATTATCCTTGGGCCCATGACCAAAACTCGTCTTTGAAGCACAAGTACCATAAAAATGGCTAATGTGAAAGAGTTGATCAATTTATGCATAATGGGGGGAGGGAGAGTTCATTGAGAGAACAACACTCCCCCTATGTCCATGCCTACACCTAAACAAGACATCAAGATGAGTATGGTGGGGTGTGCAAAGGTTCAAGCCACATTGCTCATGCCTTAACTCGCGAAATCTTGCTTCATCCAAGGGCTTCGTCAAAATATCTGCAAGGTTATCATGAGTATTGACATAGTTGAGCTCGATCTCCCCTCACCTAATGTGATCCCGAATGAAGTGATACCGAATCTCAATATGCTTCGTCTTGAAGTGTTGCACCGGGTTGAGAGAAATCTTGATGGCACTTTCATTGTCACACCAAAGAGGCACTTTGTCACAAATGACACCATAATCCTTTAAAGTTTGCCTCATCCATAGAAGTTGAGCACAACAACAACCGGCGACCATGTACTCCGCTTCGGTGGACGAGAGAGACACACAACTTTGTTTCTTAGAAGACCAACTCACCAAAGAGCAACCAAGAAATTGGCACCCTCCGGAAGTTGACTTCCTATCCACTTTGTCTCCCGCCCAATCCGAGTCCGAAAAGCCCACAAGGTTGAAGTTTGCTCCTCTTGGGCACCATAAGCCAAAGTTCGGGGTATGAGCCAAATATCGAAAGATTCGCTTGACCGCCACATAGTGGCTTTCCTTAGGTGCGGCTTGAAAACGTCAAAATTCCCACACTCAACATGATATCTGGTCTAGATGAACAAAGGTAAAGCAAGGAGCCAATCACGGAACGATATACCTTTTGATCCACCGCTTTAGCATTGGGATCTTTGTCAATTTGGCATTTGACGGGCATTGGAGTGGAAGCCGGCTTGACATCACTTAGCTTGAATCTCTTGAGCATATCTTGAGTGTATTTGGCTTGGTTGATGAAGGTCCCTTCTCTTCTTTGTTTGATTTTGAACCCGAGAAAGAACTTCAACTCTCCCATCATGGAAATCTTGAACTTCGAGGTCATGAGAGCGGCAAAGTTCTCATTGAAAGCTTTGTTAGGAGAACCAAAGATAATATCATCAACATATAGTTGGCATACAAACAAATCCCCTTTGACCTTCTTAGTAAAAAGAGTGGAGTCGATTTCCCGATTTCAAACCCACGATCTTGCAACAACTCGGTAACATGCTCATACCACGCACGTGGGGCTTGTTTAAGGCCATAGAGTGCCTTGTCAAGTTGGTACACATGATTGGGGAACTCGGGATCCTCAAACCCTGAGGGTTGTTTGACATACACCAAATCATTAATAGGACCATAAAGAAAAGCACTATTCACATCCATTTGTTGCAACTTGAAGTTATGATGAGAAGCATAAGCAATCAACAAGTGAATGGATTCAAGGCGAGCAACGGGAGCAAAGCTTTCACCGTAGTCGATACCCTCGACTTGGGAGTAGCCTTGTGCTACCAAACGGGCCTTGTTGCGAATGATAATCCCATGAGCATCTTGCTTATTCTTGAATATCCACTTGGTTCCAACAACATTATGGTTCTCCTTTGGCCTTGGCACCAATCTCCACAGCTTGTTGTGCTCAAAGTTGTTGAGTTCTTCATGCATGGCATTAAGCCAATCCGGATCCTCGAGCGCCTCATAGACCTTTTGGGGTTCAACACAAGAGACAAACGCGTGATGTTCACAATAGTTTGCTAATTTTCTACGAGTGTTTACCCCCTTTCTTAAGCTTACATGCACATTCATCATGAGATGATCTTTAGTCATGAGCTTGGATGCGATCTTGGCGGCACGACACTCCAATTCCTCCTCAAGAGAGAGTTGAGGAGCGATATCTTGATCATCTTGAGCGTCGTCTTGAGCTTGTTCTTGATCTTGAGCTTTCTCTTGATCTTGAACTCGCTCGGTGGTAAGAACTTGACCTTGGGCATCACTTGGTGGTTCACTATCATCTTGAGGTCGATCTTGCCCTTGATCGTGTTCATTTGGTTGAGGGCCTTCACTTTGTTCTTCGGAAGCGTGTGGGTCTTGGGTTGGTGATGATTCCACTTGAGTAGAACATTGTCCTTCTCCTTCGGCCACAAGGGGTTCCTCAATGGGTAGTTGCCGGTGAGTATCTCATATGGAGTCTTGTTCCTCTTGGTGATGAAATTCTTCTTATGGCTTGGGGAGTAATTTCATCACCTACATCACAAGTACCACTTTGCTCCACTTGGGAGCTATTATTCTCATCAAACTCCATGTTACACGTCTCCTCAATGAGTCCGGTGGACTTGTTGAGAACACGGTAAGCATGAGAGTTTGTAGCATAACCAACAAATATGCCCTCATGAGCTCTAGCCTCAAACTTAGACAAACGAACACCTTTCTTGAGAATGAAACACTTACACCCGAACACCCGGAAGTACTTGAGGTTGGGCTTGTTGCCGGTGAGTATCTCATATGGAGTCTTGTTCAATCCTTTGCGAAGATAGAGCCGATTGGATGCATGACAAGCGGTGTTGATGGCTTCAGCCCAAAAGTTGTAAGGAGACTTGAACTCCGCCATCATGGTCCTTGTCGCGTCCATCAATGTCCGGTTCTTCCTCTCCGCTACACCATTTTGTTGAGGGGTGTAAGGTGCGGAATATTGATGCTTGATCCCCTCATCACTAAGAAACTCATCCAAGGTGTAGTTCTTGAACTCGGTGATGTTGTCACTTCTTATTGTCAAGATCTTTGCATTGTGTTGACGTTGAGCTTCATTTGCAAAGTCGATGACGGTTTGTTGGGTCTCACTCTTCCTCTTGAAGAAATATACCCAAGTGTATCTTGAATAATCATCCACAATCACCAAGCAATACTTTCTACCCCCAAGACTATCAATGGATGGAGGCCCAAAGAGATCCATGTGAAGGAGCTCCAAGGGCCTCTTCGAGTAGATGATAGTCGTGGGTGGGTGAGCCTTCTCATGTAGCTTTCCTTCTATACAAGCACTGCAAGCATGATCTTTGGCAAAACTAACATTTGTTAGTCCACGGGCATGGTCCCTCTTGAGAAGACTTTGCAAAGATCTCATATTGATGTGGGCTAAACGGCGATGCCAAAGCCATCCCACGTCAACTTTAGCCATTAGGCATGTCTCGGTCTTAGTGGGTCGCTCCAAAAAGTTAATCACATAAAGACCGTTCTCGACATGCCCAACAAAGGCTACTTTAAGAGTCCTACTCCACAAGAGGGCCACGGTATCAATATCAAAGGAAGTGGCAAAGCCCATGAGTGCAAGTTGACGAACGAAAAGTAAGTTGTATGCAAGGGACTCAACAAGCATGACTTTCTCGATCGTGAGATCATGAGAAATGACAACCTTGCCAAGACCCAATACCTTAGAAGATGAGGCATCACCCCACTCAACATTGGTGGGCATAGATGGGACCTTGTGCATGTCCACCACCAAGTACTTGCTTCCAGTCATATGATTTGTGGCTCCACTATCGAGCAACCATGATCCCCCACCGGAAGCAAACACCTACAAGAGATCAATGCTTGGTTTTAGGTACCCATTTTGTAATGGGTCCTTTGATGTTAGTAACAACTAACAAGGGTCTTAGGAACCCAAATAGACCATTCAATGTACTCATAAGAAGAACCAACAAATTTGGCATAAACCTGGCCAATCACTAGCACGACATAACACATAAGAAGGGTTAAAGTCGCCGGCATTGTTGGAAGGAGTGGCATTGCCCTTCTTCACACCACCACCCTTCACATTGTTCTTCTTCCCCTTAGAAGCACCCTCTCCCTCCTTCACAAAAGTTTTCTTGAGAGGAGGAGGTCGTTTGGCCTTGTCATTCTTCTTCTTATTCTTGGACTTGGGTGCAAACCCAAGTCCTTCCTTGCCCATAACTTCCTTTTGATTGCTCAAAAGGTCATTGAGGTTCTTCTCACCTTGTATGCAAGACACAAGGCCTTTCTCAAGTTGCTCCTTCAACTTGGCATTCTCCTCCACAAGATGCACATGCTCACAACACGGGTGTGACGCCCGGATAATTAAGCTACAGTAATCCCTCGTTAACGATGCCACGTCACCCCGTTACTGTTGATAAACTCTCGATGGTTCAGAACCGAAACAAATTTAAAATAAAGACAAACAACAAAAGTTTTCAAACTTTAAAACTAAGATGTTCGAGTTGTGCCAAATAATGCAAAGGTAATTGTGTTGAATAAACCCCACTTTTATAAAAGCTTTAAATACTCTAAAATGAATAAAACAGTAGCAAAACAATTAATGAAATGCCTTTTATAATTAATAAAATGTTAAACTATTCTATTTAGGGACTAAACATTTTATGGTAGTGGGTTTAGTGGTAGTACTAATTTAGGGGTCATTTTTGTACTTTACAAAAATAACATAAAAGGAGGAACAAAGTAAAACAGAAAAGAAATAAAAAACATATAAGAAAATAAAAATACAAATACAAAAAAAGGGGCCTCGTGGCCAACTGGACCTCGGCCCGGCCAGTGGCCCAGCTGACCCCAGCCGCCCGAATGGGCCGGCCCACCCCGCGCCCTAGCCTACTAACCCGAGGTCCGACCGACCGAAACCCTAACCCCCTCACCGCTCCCCCAAGACCCCCACTCCCTCCCCCTCGTCTCACTCCTCCTCTGCTTTCCCCCCGATCCAGATCGGATCGGAGCGTGGGGGGCCCGACCCCGCCGCCTCGTCCCTACGCCTCGTCGCCGGCCTGCGCCTCCTCGTCGCCTGCCCACAGCGCCTCCTCAAACCTCCTCCCCAACCGACGCCCCCGACCCGTCGCGCGCCATCGCCTCACCGGCCTCGCCGTCGGCGCCCGGACGCCGCCCCGATCCCGTCGCCCTCGACCCGAGCCGCCAGGACGCCGCCGGACTTCGCAGGCTCGCTTCCCCGACCTCCCCCTCACTGGACCACCTCGCCCCCGGCCACGTCGGATCGACCTCGTCTCCCCTCTCTGCCCCGCCGGACTACATCGATCCGCTGCCCCTGTCGACCTCCGGTCACACGAGCTCGTCCTCCGCCCCTGTGAGCTCCTCCTCCCCCCTCGCTTATTCCCGAGCTCGGTTTCGAGCTCGAGCACTCCCGATGCCGCGCCCGTAGCTCCTCCGCCCAAGTAGTCGCTGTGCTCTGCCCCGCCGAGACCACGTCCTACCCGCGTCCCAGCCGCGCTCGTCGCGCGCTACGGCCATCGCCCCGCTCCACCCCGCCTTGGTGCCGCTCGCTCCGCCTCGGCTGCTATTGTCGCGCCCGCTTCGACTCCCCGCCGGCGCTCCCGCTCGGGTGAGGCCGCGCCTGGCGCTCGCGCCCATCGGGCGCCCATGGCCGCCCGCTAGCACGCCCGACCCGCAAAGCCCCTGTGCCACTGACCTGGGGGCCCCACGGCCCAGAACGTTTTAAAAATAAATAAATAATAAAAATAAATAAATAATAAATAAATAGTAAAAATAATTAATAAAAATATATAAATAAATAATTAAGATAATTAATTAACTTAATTAATCCTGTTAATATTAACTAATTAAGATTAATTAGCCTAATAACTAATTAACTGCTGTAAATTAACTAACAGTCACTGACAGGTGGGACCCACCTGTCAGGTTGACCAGGTCAACGGTCAGCGTTGACTGCTAACGTCATGCTGACGCATTAATTAATTTTCGAATTAAATTAATTTATTAAATTCTAAAAATGATTTAAGTCTTTAAAAATTAATATAAAATAATCCGTAGCTCGGATGGAAAAACTTTGTACATGAAAGTTGCT
The DNA here is from genome assembly GCF_018294505.1 of Triticum aestivum. NCBI lineage: Eukaryota > Viridiplantae > Streptophyta > Magnoliopsida > Poales > Poaceae > Triticum > Triticum aestivum. Next base: position 311,888,654 of record NC_057811.1, read on the forward strand.
CAGAACGAGGAGACGAATCCGGATACGCAGCCCGTTCGTCCGCCACACATCCGTAGCATAGCAAACCTGTAACATTTCACCTCCGGTTCATCTGTCCGAAAACGCGAAACACCGGGGATACTTTCCCGGATGTTTCCCCCCTTCACCGGTATCACCTCATACCGTGTTAGAACACGTCTAGCTCTGCCTGTTGTCCTGTTATGCACTTGCTTGCTATGTATTTACTGTTTCTCCCCCCTCTTCCCTTCGGTAGACCCCGTGACGATGCTGGTGCCCCTGTGGTCGACTACGTCACCGATGACCCCTCCTTCTTGTCTGAGCAACCAGGCAAGCCCCCCCCCCTTGATCACCAGATATCGCCTATTCTTCTCTATACTGCTTGCATTAGAGTAGTGTAGCATGTTACTGCTTTCCGTTAATCCTATCCTGATGCATAGCCTGTCATTGTTACTACAGTTGTTACCCTTACCTGCTATCCTACTGCTTAGTATAGGATGCTAGTGTTCCATCAGTGGTCCTACACTCTTGTCCGTCTGCCATGCTATACTACTTGGCCGTGATCACTTCGGGAGGTGATCACGGGTATATACTATATACCTTATATACCTGACACATGTGGTGACTAAAGTCGGGTCGGCTCGTTGAGTACCCGCAAGTGATTCTGATGAGGGGTCTGAAAGGACAGGTGGCTCCACCCCGGTAGAGGTGGGCCTGGGTTCCTGACGGCCCCCGACTGTTACTTTATGGCGGAGCGACAGGGCAGGTTGAGACCGCCTAGGTGAGAGGTGGGCCTGGCCCTGGTCGGCGTTCGCGGATAACTAACACGCTTAACGAGTTCTGGGTATTTGATCTGAGTCTGGCCATTTGGTCTATACGCACTAACCATCTACGTGGGAGTAGTTATGGGTATCCCGACGTCGTGGTATCAGCCGAAGCTCTTTTGACGTCAGCAACTGAGTGGCGCGCGCCGCATTGGACCGTAAGCTCGCGCTTGTATTAAGGGGCTAGGTCTGCTTCCGGCCGCGTACGCAACGTGCAGGTGTGCATAGGGCAATGGGCCCAAACCCCTGCGCGCATAGGTTTAGACCGGCGTGCTGACCTCTCTGTTGAGCCTAGGTGGGGCTGCGACGTGTTGATCTTACGAGGCCGGGCATGACCCAGAAAAGTGTGTCCGGCCAAATGGGATCGAGCGTGTTGGGTTATGTGGTGCACCCCTGCAGGGAAGTTTATCTATTCGAATAGCCGTGTCCCTCGGTAAAAGGACGACCCGGAGTTGTACCTTGACCTTATGACAACTAGAACTGGATACTTAATAAAACACACCCTTCCAAGTGCCAGATATAACCCGGTGATCGCTCTCTAACAGGGTGACGAGGAGGGGATCGCCGGGTAGGATTATGCTATGCGATGCTACTTGGAGGACTTCAATCTACTCTCTTCTACATGCTGCAAGATGGAGATGGCCAGAAGCGTAGTCTTCGACAGGACTAGCTATCCCCCCTTTATTCTGGCATTCTGCAGTTCAGTCCACTGATATGGCCCTTTACACATATACCCATGCATATGTAGTGTAGCTCCTTGCTTGCGAGTACTTTGGATGAGTACTCACGGTTGCTTTTCTCCCTCTTTTCCCCTTTCTATACCGGATTGTCGCAACCAGATGCTGGAGTCCAGGAGCTAGAGATCCCGAGGATGATTCTACATGGAGTTCGGCTTCGAGGAGTAGTTAGGAGGTCCCAGGCAGGAGGCCTTGCCTTTTCGACTGTTGCTACTTTTGAGCTAGCCTTCTTAAGGCAAACTTGTTTAACTTATGTCTGTACTCAGATATTATTGCTTCTGCTGACTCGTCTATGATCGAGCACTTGTATTCGAGCCCTCGAGGCCCCTGGCTTGTATTATGATGCTTGTATGACTTATTTATGTTTTAGAGTTGTGTTGTGATATCTTCCCGTGAGTCCCTGATCTTGATCGTACACATTTGCGTGTATGATTAGTGTATGGTCAAATCGGGGGCGTCACAAGTTGGTATTAGAGCCGACTGCCTGTAGGAATCCCCCTTTCCAACTCCTTGGCCAAAGTCGAGTCTAGTCAGTGAAAACTGTTTTACTAACATGGCTGTGTGGCTTACGGGCCCACGTCGCCATTGGGTGGTATTAGGATCTTTTACTCCTTGCCTATACTCTGGGACTCTGATCTCTCTTCTATTCGGGTTAAGTGAATTTTACTAAATCTAACATTAGGATCTCGTTATCACTTTCACCCGGAGAGCCCTTATTACTGATGATCGTCTGCTGCACGTGAAGACCCTGAAGATACTCTCCGCTGATAACCCGAAAACTTGTGTTTATCGCTTTTGCAATTCCCTTTCATCGATAAACTCCTATGGATAACCACGTATACTCGCCACTCATACAATGTTTCCCAGTTGATCTTGTTATTACAAGATACCCCGAAATTCTCTTTGCTGCTCCGAGAATTTTTTTGAGCTTACTGCCTTGCTGTTCTTTGCCACATGAATACCACTACGGATAATTTCTCGCACTTACTGAGTATCCGGTCATCCCCAGTTGATTCAAGTATTCCACAATAGTCTTCAAAATACTATTCGATCTTTCCGAAAATCCTCAGGAGCCTATTGCTCTTGAAATTCTTGTTTGCTTGCATTATGGTTAATCCCATAAGTCTCGTAATCTTATTGGCATCTCTTGTCATTATCATTTTGAGTCCGTTGATTCAATTTGTTGCGAATGCTCGCAATCCTCAATCATATCCTAGAATTCATTCTTCCGGCTCAGACGACATTTTAAACGTGAGCTGGATCTCGACCTATCAAATTGCCATCGATTGTACCCCTAAGCCTACTCAACTTATCCATCCTTGATCAGAGCGTTGCTTCTGACCCCCTGATTTGGAAATCATAATTCTTTTGCATTTGAACTTTGAGTTAGTCAGTTGCTTCTATAATCAGATCTCCTTGCATTCTTCTTCCTCTGGTTGAGTACCGATGCTCACATCAGATCCCTTGTGGACCATCGGTTCCTTTGTTGGATTTTATCCGACAGTGTCCTTCATAATGAATAACCTTGTGAGCCTTTCCATGGGTATATAATGCCTTTGGTAAATTGTATCATCTGTTTTTGAACAATGCTCTTCTTTCGAGCTTGTAATATTTAGTCTGAAGTTTGTGGTATATGTTCCTAAGATGCCTTGATGGGTTGAACCTATACCTTCCCTAAAAACCGTATGAACCCGAAGGTTTTCACAAGCCATACCCTTCTGGTATTTTACCAGATAAATTTTCTACCATACAACTTCATCGAACGCGAGAAGTGAATGAAAGGTTATGCATTGAAGAAGTGGGAGTCGACCTTGAACTTTGCGTTCATGCCCATGGACCCGATGAAGATCTTATCATTAAAGCTTTTCTTAAATTAAATTGTTCCATTGGTATAAGTTCATCTTATATCTGGGATCTGGCCTTTTTCAATCATGGTTCCGACCATGTTCTCTTTTAAATACCATTTCTCATACAAGTTGAGCACTTGTCTTCTGCAGAGCAATACCCTAGTCCAGCCTCTACCTTGATCTGTCGTCGAGTATTACCCCCTCGTATCTCGAGATTATCATGGAACTGCATAACTTCTTATGAGTTCTTCATCAAGTGCTACATTCTCACTGATTCCAATTTTCCACGGGCTCTGAGTTATTAGTCACTCGAGAACACCGACAAGTGAATCGATTCCGCACTCCGATTCAATAAATCTAAGTAATTCTTGTTGCTTACGAGATTAATAATCCTTCAAGTCATTACTAGCCTTATCGGCTATATCCTTATCGTGAAAACTTTTTAACTGTGCTACCCGGTCCTTCCCGGAACACAACTTTCGATGATGAGCTAAGCTTACGTCGATCTTCCTCGTCGTATTAGTTCGCCTTGAACAACAAGCTTGATTTCAAGTTTGTGCCGTACCCCTGGTTCCATTAACCTATCGCTTTCATCATTCCTCTGACTTGATGTCATCACCGATAGATTACATCTTCATGAAATCTCTCGACAAATGTGTCGTGATCAGCACCAACATTTTGAGCTCTTCCAGGATATCAGTCGAAATTCAGGATGAGAAATACCATCCTTGCCCCTCGATGATTTGTGTTATCATCGGCAACGTTCTTGCCCCCCCCCCACTCCAATTCAGACTTGATCATGATATGGAGCTCTTTCCTATCTAGCTTATGTTAGGTTCTACATTGAAGTATTACGGTCCTTCATGTCAAGGATATTGTGAGAATTTCTCCACCTCTTGAGAATTCTTGATATAGTAATACTTCTCGCCATCTCCATTTGTTTTATGATCCCCGTGTTGTTTCTAACCTGAATACCGACAATTCAACTATGAAGTGCGACTTCAAAACTTCTAGCAACCCTATTGCTTTGAAGTTAATGGTCGATATTTCATTCTTAGACCATTGGTTATCGAATCACCGTTCTAACATTGATCATTCTACCTAAGCCCATATTCGGGTGCACCTAACAACCAATGTTTAACTGTGTATGTTTTCCTCGAGCATACATCATTAAGTCATTCGATCTAGCTATTGTTATCTCCTTGTTCACATAGTGGTGGAAATCCATCTTTTGGAAATCTCAATGGATTGTCGCTGAGTCAATCAGTCACCTCCTCACCTCTCCTTGATGAAATGAACCCTTGTTCGGAACTCGCTTCCATAGTTCATCTCCCGAGAATCTTCGATGTCGTTTCGACAATTTGTGTTGCACCTTTCTTCTCAGGCATCCTGAGTCTGAGTTATCCTGACACCAATCAGATCTGAATCTCGGTCAGATATGATGGTTGGAACATATTTCCAAGAGTTATAACATTGGCCTATTTATGACCCGGTAAGGTGATGATACCCAGCACACCTGGCGGGAGGACCTATTGCTATAAGTTTTCCCTTTTAGCAAGGTTAGCTGTTGTTCCATGAGGAAATTGTAAGACTTATTCTATAAGTTGTTCCTGATGGATCCTTTTTGTTTCCAAAGTCTGATCTTCACCTGTTGACCATGTCAATGCTATCTCGAAGCATGTCTATGGTACTCCGATTTTCAACAGGAACATTTGAAGCCCAATGCTAAATGTTTCCTGCTCAATTATCCTAACACAGTTGTATGGGTAATGCCATGAAATTTCTCTCCCCTACCTAAAGAGTTTTCTACATTATATCCTGTCATGAATATCATACTCAGCTTGTCCTTGGGAAGGATATAACCTTGAAATATGTGTTTAAACACATTTTCCTTTCCATTCTTCTGTTTAATCTGATAATCATATTTTCCTTTCCATTGTGTGGTTTAACCTTTCTGGTGAACTATATGATCTAAGCAGTAATGTTCTCCTGCTTATGTAAACACATCGGTGTACAACTCTGTGAGTAAGACCCTGTTATTATTGTTGGTGACATTTCGATAACCACCGATGGACGAGAACTTTGCCTAATGGTCCGCCTCGTTTCAACGAGCAGGAAAATGGTTCTCTTCGTCCCTCGCCCTTGGTACCGACGATGTTGCTGACATATAACTGACAGGCTACCCTCTGCCATGCCTTGCTATCATGATCGTGCAAGATATCACCGCCCTTCCTATTTTAACCCACATGGTGGGCCCATAACCCACAGTTCCACAGGATCGAAACCTGACTCTCCTGTGCACCCCCTGTTCCCAAATTTATTCATCGCGCGTGGCCTCGTATGTAATTCACGGGCCACCGTCCCAAGTGATCAATTCTGGTATTGGACACAATACTTATTCCCGTTGCTCTGAACCCCTTTTCACTCTGTTTCAGGCAATGAACGATTGCCTATCCGCTCGAAACTTCTTATTGCACTGTCCTACTCTGCTCTCGATGTGTTTCATTTGTTCAACTCGAGAGATACTCATATGTTCATTCTTGGGATAACCCCCCAGATGATTTTCCCTAATAACATCCTATCGTTGAAGAGCTGCCCCTTACCTATTCGTAAGTACGATGGAGTTCCCCGAAGAAAGGACGACAACATCATCATGATGCATAGGAATAAAGAATTGAAGACATCAATGAAAGGGATTAACTTCTTCGAGAAGATCCGTTATAATTTCGTAATCAGAACTTTCCCCCTTACCCCACCTCCTAAATCTCGGGACGAGATTTCTTGTAGTGGAGGAGAATTGTGATGCCCGGATAATTAAGCTACAGTAATCCCTCGTTAACGATGCCACGTCACCCCGTTACTGTTGATAAACTCTCGATGGTTCAGAACCGAAACAAATTTAAAATAAAGACAAACAACAAAAGTTTTCAAACTTTAAAACTAAGATGTTCGAGTTGTGCCAAATAATGCAAAGGTAATTGTGTTGAATAAACCCCACTTTTATAAAAGCTTTAAATACTCTAAAATGAATAAAACAGTAGCAAAACAATTAATGAAATGCCTTTTATAATTAATAAAATGTTAAACTATTCTATTTAGGGACTAAACATTTTATGGTAGTGGGTTTAGTGGTAGTACTAATTTAGGGGTCATTTTTGTACTTTACAAAAATAACATAAAAGGAGGAACAAAGTAAAACAGAAAAGAAATAAAAAACATATAAGAAAATAAAAATAAAAATACAAAAAAAGGGGCCTCGTGGCCAACTGGACCTCGGCCCGGCCAGTGGCCCAGCTGACCCCAGCCGCCCGAATGGGCCGGCCCACCCCGCGCCCTAGCCTACTAACCCGAGGTCCGACCGACCGAAACCCTAACCCCCTCACCGCTCCCCCACGACCCCCACTCCCTCCCCCTCGTCTCACTCCTCCTCTGCTTTCCCCCTGATCCAGATCGGATCGGAGCGTGGGGGCCCGACCCCGCCGCCTCGTCCCTAAGCCTCGTCGCCGGCCGGCGCCTCCTCGTCGCCTACCCACAGCGCCTCCTCAAACCTCCTCCCCAACCGACGCCCCCGACCCGTCGCGCGCCATCGCCTCACCGGCCTCGCCGTCGGCGCCCGGACGCCGCCCTGATCCTGTCGCCCTCGACCCGAGCCGCCAGGACGCCGCCGGACTTCGCAGGCTCGCTTCCCCGACCTCCCCCTCACCGGACCACCTCACCCCCGGCCACGTCGGATCGACCTCGTCTCCCCTCTCTGCCCCGCCGGACTACATCGATCCGCTGCCCCTGTCGACCTCCGGTCACACGAGCTCGTCCTCCGCCCCTGTGAGCTCCTCCTCCCCCCTCGCTTATTCCCGAGCTCGGTTTCGAGCTCGAGCACTCCCGATGCCGCGCCCGTAGCTCCTCCGCCCAAGTAGTCGCTGTGCTCTGCCCCGCCGAGACCACGTCCTACCCGCGTCCCAGCCGCGCTCGTCGCGCGCTACGGCCGTCGCCCCGCTCCACCCCGCCTTGGTGCCGCTCGCTCCGCCTCGGCTGCTATTGTCGCGCCCGCCTCGACTCCCCGCCGGAGCTCCCGCTCGGGTGAGGCCGCGCCTGGCGCTCGCGCCCATCGGGCGCCCATGGCCGCCCGCTAGCACGCCCGACCCGCAAAGCCCCTGTGCCACTGACCTGGGGGCCCCACGGCCCAGAACGTTTTAAAAATAAATAAATAATAAAAATAAATAAATAATAAATAAATAGTAAAAATAATTAATAAAAATATATAAATAAATAATTAAGATAATTAATTAACTTAATTAATCCTGTTAATATTAACTAATTAAGATTAATTAGCCTAATAACTAATTAACTGTTGTTAATTAACTAACAGTCACTGATAGGTGGGACCCACCTGTCAGGTTGACCAGGTCAACGGTCAGCGTTGACTGCTGACATCATGCTGACGCATTAATTAATTTTTGAATTAAATTAATTTATTAAATTCTAAAAATGATTTAAGTCTTTAAAAATTAATATAAAATAATCCGTAGCTCGGATGGAAAAACTTTGTACATGAAAGTTGCTCAGAACGACGAGACGAGTCCGGACACGCAGCCCGTTCGTCCGCCACACATCCGTAGCATAGCAAACCTGTAACATTTCACCTCCGGTTCATCTGTCCGAAAACGCGAAACACCGGGGATACTTTCCCGGATGTTTCCCCCCTTCACCGGTATCACCTCATACCGTGTTAGAACACGTCTAGCTCTGCCTGTTGTACTGTTATGCACTTGCTTGCTATGTATTTACTGTTTCTCCCCCCTCTTCCCTTCGGTAGACCCCGTGACGATGCTGGTGCCCCTGTGGTCGACTACGTCACCGATGACCCCTCCTTCTTGTCTGAGCAACCAGGCAAGCCCCCCCCCCCCTTGATCACCAGATATCGCCTATTCTTCTCTATACTGCTTGCATTAGAGTAGTGTAGCATGTTACTGCTTTCCGTTAATCCTATCCTGATGCATAGCCTGTCATTGTTACTACAGTTGTTACCCTTACCTGCTATCCTACTGCTTAGTATAGGATGCTAGTGTTCCATCAGTGGTCCTACACTCTTGTCCGTCTGCCATGCTATACTACTTGGCCGTGATCACTTCGGGAGGTGATCACGGGTATATACTATATACCTTATATACCTGACACATGTGGTGACTAAAGTCGGGTCGGCTCGTTGAGTACCCGCAAGTGATTCTGATGAGGGGTCTGAAAGGACAGGTGGCTCCACCCCGGTAGAGGTGGGCCTGGGTTCCTGACGGCCCCCGACTGTTACTTTATGGCGGAGCGACAGGGCAGGTTGAGACCGCCTAGGTGAGAGGTGGGCCTGGCCCTGGTCGGCGTTCGCGGATAAACAACACGCTTAACGAGTTCTGGGTATTTGATCTGAGTCTGGCCATTTGGTCTATACGCACTAACCATCTACGTGGGAGTAGTTATGGGTATCCCGACGTCGTGGTATCAGCCGAAGCTCTTTTGACGTCAGCAACTGAGTGGCGCGCGCCGCATTGGACCGTAAGCTCGCGCTTGTATTAAGGGGGCTAGGTCTGCTTCCGGCCGCGTACGCAACGTGCAGGTGTGCATAGGGCAATGGGCCCAAACCCCTGCGCGCATAGGTTTAGACCGGCGTGCTGACCTCTCTGTTGAGCCTAGGTGGGGCTGCGACGTGTTGATCTTACGAGGCCGGGCATGACCCAGAAAAGTGTGTCCGGCCAAATGGGATCGAGCGTGTTGGGTTATGTGGTGCACCCCTGCAGGGAAGTTTATCTATTCAAATAGCCGTGTCCCTCGGTAAAAGGACGACCCGGAGTTGTACCTTGACCTTATGACAACTAGAACTGGATACTTAATAAAACACACCCTTCCAAGTGCCAGATATAACCCGGTGATCGCTCTCTAACAGGGTGACGAGGAGGGGATCGCCGGGTAGGATTATGCTATGCGATGCTACTTGGAGGACTTCAATCTACTCTCTTCTACATGCTGCAAGATGGAGATGGCCAGAAGCGTAGTCTTCGACAGGACTAGCTATCCCCCCTTTATTCTGGCATTCTGCAGTTCAGTCCACTGATATGGCCCTTTACACATATACCCATGCATATGTAGTGTAGCTCCTTGCTTGCGAGTACTTTGGATGAGTACTCACGGTTGCTTTTCTCCCTCTTTTCCCCTTTCTATACCGGATTGTCGCAACCAGATGCTGGAGTCCAGAAGCTAGAGATCCCGAGGATGATTCTACATGGAGTTCGGCTTCAAGGAGTAGTTAGGAGGTCCCAGGCAGGAGGCCTTGACTTTTCGATCGTTGCTACTTTTGTGCTAGCCTTCTTAAGGCAAACTTGTTTAACTTATGTCTGTACTCAGATATTATTGCTTCCGCTGACTCGTCTATGATCGAGCACTTGTATTCGAGCCCTCGAGGCCCCTGGCTTGTATTATGATGCTTGTATGACTTATTTATGTTTTAGAGTTGTGTTGTGATATCTTCCCGTGAGTCCCTGATCTTGATCGTACACATTTGCGTGTATGATTAGTGTACGGTCAAATCGGGGGCGTCACAACGGGTTAGTAGCATTTGCATTATCAATTAGAACCATATGAGGAAAAGTGGCTTTCTCCTTGGTTAGATTCACTTGGAGTTGATCATGAGACTCTTTGAGGCTAGCATGAGCACCCTTCAAGGCCTTGTGAGTCTTTTCAAGTATATCAAACTCCTCCTTGAGTCTAGCATGATCAACCCCAAGTTTGGCCTTCTCGGAATTGAGCACAGGAGATACAACAAGAGCATGATCAAGATCTTTCTTTAATTTAGCATGATCATCGTTGTGTGACTCCTCAAGAGCAAACGATGACCAGGCTCTTCCTCAAGTGCATTAGAGAGATCCTATATCTCATCGGCATAGTCACGGCTATGCCCTTCCATCTTAGAGATGGTCTCTTCATGAGCCTCGATCATGTCATTGGCTTCACCAAGTTGTTCCAAGAGAGCAACAAAGTGCTTCTTGGATTTACCCTTGAGCTTACTCATAAAAGACTCAAATTCATTTTCTTCCTCCTCTGACCCCTCACTTTCATCAATGCAATCCATCAAGGAAGGATTAGTAGTGATGGTAGTTTTGATGTTGGGGGTTACCTTGTTGGTGGCTTTAGCCATGAGGCACTTGGCGGTGATGTTCTCGCTGGGTGAATCGAAGAGGGACACCCGTGGAGTTGTTGCAATGGCAACGGAGGCCATGGCAACCGTCTCACCGTCTTCATCATCATCATCATCCTCATTGTACTCTTCTTGTGCCACCAACCCCTTGGGAGGAGTCTTCTTGGTGAAGTTGTTCTTGTTGGGGAAGGACTTGGCCTTGTCTTTTCGGATAAGCTTGCCACCATTCTCTTCCCTCTTCTCGTACGGGCACTCTGCAACAAAGTGGCTCACATTGCCACAATTATAGCATGTCCTCACACATTGCTTGCCCTTGGCGCCACTTGAGTTGTTCTTGTTGAAGTTGGGCCTTGAGTTCTTCTTGCTCCAGAATTGTCGTGAAGCAAGAGCCATGTGCTCATGATAAGCATATTTGGTATCTTCGGGGCAACACTCCTCTTCGTCCTCTTCACCCTCTTCTTCCACACTAGCCTTGGCCTTCAAAGCAAGGTTGGGCTTCTTTGCTCGCTGAGACCACAACACCTCATTGTCGGCGGGCTTGTCCAAGATCGTCATTGTAGCAAACTCATCCAACACTTCACTTGAGGACAAGGCGTGAAAGTCCGGCCTTTGACGGAGGACATGGACGTATGGTAAGGCATCGTGGCCTTGAGAAACTTGCGCTTGATCCAATTGTCATCTGTATCCTTGCTCCCATGATCTCGGAGTGAGACCGCGAGAGTGGTTAATCTCCGGTAAAGCTCTCGAGGTTCTTCATCTTCATTCATTGCAAACTCATCGGCTTCATCTTGCACCACTTCAAAGTTTGGGCATTGAATGCTTGCGCTTCCCTTGTAAATGGAAACAACATGTTGCAATGCTTCCTTGGCCCGGTGAAAGGTCGAAGGTGTGCAATATCTTCGGGTGGAATTGCTTCTTGGAGAATGAAGAGAGCGGACTCGTTGAATTGATGATCCACGGCTTCTTTAGGAGTGAAGTTGCTTGGGTCGTGTGGGTAGAAACCTTGCTCAATAATTCTCCAAAGATTACTAGAACTATGATTTAAATGGCGTTTAAAGCAATAGACCCAAGAGGCAAAATCCTCATTTTTCACAAGCTTAGGAGGAGGGCCAACATGATTCATATGCGTGGAGGGAACCGGTCCTCCATAAGTAAGTGGAGGTTCAACATGGGCAAAGATGCCATTTCCACTTCGACCACTAGTCAAAGGAACTTGATCACTACTAGCTTTCCCCTTGTTGGAGTTAGCATCTGTCACCTTGTTAGTGGGATCGACCACTTCCAACGGTGCTGTGGATAATTTAAGACCATCAAGAAAATTCTTAAGCATGCCTTTGACCTCGGCCATCATGGAGGTTTTCAGTGTGTCCAAGGCCACATTGAACTCCTCACGAGAGACCAAGGATCCCCCATCGGCCGTAGACAAGGACAGACTCACACCGGGGTGCTCCTCCCCCTCGTCTACGGTGTCACCCATACTCTTCGGACGGTAAAGTCCTTCATGAAGAGACGAGGCTCTGATACCAATTTAAAGGATCGATATGGTTGACTAGAGGGGGTGAATAGGCAACTAACAATTTTTAGCTTTTCTTTACCAAATTAAACTTAGCATCAAATTAGGTTGTCTAGATATGCAACTAGGTGGGCAACCTATATGATGCAACAACAACAACAAGCACACAAGCAAGCAAGGGATACAACACAATATAAGCTTGCACAAGTAAAGGTAAGAGATAACCAAGAGTGGAGTCGGTGGAGACAAGTGTCGGTGTTCTGGGAACGGGGGTCCCCAGACTTGCCTGCCTACGGCCCACGACGTGGCTCTGCGAGCGGGCCCGTATGGCCCATCTTCACCAACAAGAATTCAAGACCCTCACGAGGGGCCAAGCCTCGCGAGGCGAACGACGCAAGACCTCCTCAGGAGCGGCCTCACCAGGTTGGCTCACAAGGGGCGGAGAGTTCAAGGCAAGGCAAACCTCGCGAGGTTCTCGTGACGTGAGCCATGACGATCGAGACCAGGCGGGCGCCAGGCAGGCGCTAGTCCGTGCAGCGTCCTTGTTTCCTCTTTGGTGCTAAGGAAGCAAGCACAAGCGCGGAGTACCGAGGTGTCAAGCAAAGGTTTCCATATCGGTGCAACAAGACCAAGACCAGCACGACGGTAAGACGGAGGTCACCATGGAGCCCAAGGCGGCGTCACCACCAGAGCCTTTGGCAGGCGAAGACTGCTTTTGTCAGGATAATCTATACTAGTTGTCCCCTTTAAAATTGGCCGTTATTGGCTCCCTTCGCGCTCAACATTTGGGGAGAGGGTCAGGGCCTCTATAAATAGGACTAGCCACCACCGTAGGAGGCAACTGATCAAGAGACAGCGGAGCCTCAGGATCTGATCTGATCTTGAGCCAATCCTTAGCCACACATCGAGCACAGGAACACCTCAACCTCAGGAGGTTGTTCTTCCCCTTGTACTGTTCATCCATAGCCCAAGAGGCAATCGACCACCACCACACTGGAGTAGGGTATTACACCACAACGGTGGCCCGAACCAGTATAAATCTTGTGTCCCTTGTGTTGTGAGTTCGTCGAGTTAGTCCTTGAGATCTTAGCAAGCTAGGACGTGGATCGGTAGGGGCAGATCTTCGCACGCACCCCAGTGTTCGAACCTTGAGGGTTTTGCCGGAACCTGTGATCTGACATTTGGCGCGCCAGGTAGGGGTGCGCCGTGGCTTTTCTTCCATCGATCTGCGCTCTGCCACCACCGCGCTCCGCCCTCATGGTAGGCGTCCCGCTCCCGGCTCCGACGACTGGCGCCGACGACGAGGCCAGGGGCTCCGAGCCCTAGCCCCGGCCTTGCGGCAGGTGCAGTGGCCGCCCAAGTTCAAGCCGGAGATGCCGCTGCGCTACGACAGCGCGGCGGACCCGTCAGCTTTCCTGCTAGCGTATGAGGAAGCCGTCCTCGAGGCCTGGGGTGACGACAAGGTCATGGCCAACTGGCTTCCCATGGACCTCACTGGTGCGCCACGCGCCTGGCTGCTCAACCTCCCCGGATCCATGGTGGCGTCTTGGGAGGATCTGCGCGACCTCTTCACCGCGCGCTACGCGGCACCGGCGCACCACGCGGTCGCGACCTTGCTGGGCGGCTCTCAAGCACCGCCTTCAAATCGAGATATCAAGCCATTCCTTCGCCAGATCGGCGCCGCTTCCAAGCGCTCGGGGGCTCCGCCGGGCTGGGCTGCACCTAAGGCCGACCTCACCTTCGACTCAGAAGACCACCCTGTCACCACCGCCGGTGCGGGTATGCTCCCGATGCTTTGCATGCCCACCATTTGCAACATGTCCGTCACCAAGACCCTCATCGCCGGCGGCGCCGGCCTCAACGTGCTCTCCGTGGAAGCCTTCAGCCTTCTTCACGTGCCGCTCGAGCGACTCTGCCTCAGCAAGCCTTTCTCAGGAGTTGGCGGCGGCACCGCCCACCCCCTGGGGCAGATCCGCCTCCCTGTCACCTTTGGCACGCGTGACAACTACCGCACCGAGCTGGTCGGCTTCGACATCGCCCACATCGGCCTCCCATACAACGCCATCCTTGGGTACCCAGCTCTGGCCCAGTTCATGGTAGCGACCCATCCGGCCTACAACCTCATGAAGATGCCTGGAAGCAAAGGTGTCCTCACCATCAAGGGGGACGTCAAGGAGGCCTTGACGGCGCTCAAGCTTTTCCTCAAGACCGCCGCGGTGGCACAGCCCGCCGGCGCGGGCACCTCCGAGGCTGAGGGAGCCGCACCAACCAAGAAGAAGCAGTTGTTCACCCAAGACAAGGCAGAAACCAAGCAGGTGCCGGTCGATGAGGATGGGTCCTCAGGAGCCACCTTTACCATAGGCGCCGACCTCGACCTGAGCCAAGAGGAAGCGTTGGTGAGGTTCTTGCGCACAAACAAGGAGATATTCGCATGGGAGCCCAAGCAGCTGGTGGGGGTCCCGAGAGAGGTGATTCAGCATCACTTAAGGGTGTGCCCCAATGTACGCCCTGTGAAGCAGCGGGCGAGATGGCAGTCCGCGGAGAAGCAGGCCTTCATCGTCCAAGAAACCCGCAAGTTAGAGGTTGCGGGTGCCATTCGCGAGGTTCGGTACCCCGAATGGCTGGCAAACCCCGTCGTTGTGCCGAAGAAAGGCGGGAAGGAGCGAATGTGCATTGACTTCGCCAACCTCAACAAGGCCTGCCCAAGATCCATTCCCGCTCCCACGCATCGACCAGATCATCAACTCCACCGCCGAGTGCGACCTGCCGTGCTTCCTGGATGCATTCTCAGGGTATCACCAGATCAAGATGGCGGTAGAAGATGTGGAGAAGACAGCCTTCCTGACCCCGTGTGGAGTGTACTGCTACACTTGCATGCCTTTCGAACTACGTAACGCGGGAGCAACCTTGCAGCGGTTGATGCACATCGCCTTAGGGCAGAAGCTCAGGAGAAACGCGGAAGCCTACGTCGACGACATTGTGGTGAAGTCTCAGGAGGCGAGAACCTTGATCCAAGATCTGGAGGAGACTTTCGCGAGCCTACGCCAGGTGAACTTGCGGCTTAACCTGGAGAAGTGCGTGTTTGTCGTCCCTTCCGGCAAGCTGCTTGGTTTCCTCATGTCCCACAGAGGGATCGAGGCGAACCCAGAAAAGATCAAGGCCATTGAAGACATGAGCCCACCGCAGACCCTCAAGGAAATGCAGAAACTGGCTGGTCGGGTAACTGCGTTGGGGCGCTTCATCTCCAAGCTGGGAGAGCGCGCCCTGCCCTTCTTCAAGCTGATGAAGAAGGGCTCATTCGAATGGACCCCGGAGGCCGACCGAGCTTTTCAAGACCTCAAGAGATACCTGACCAGCCCTCCAGTGATGGTGGCGCCACGACCTCTCGATCCCCTAGTGCTTTACCTTGCTGCCACCCCATACTCCGCCAGCGCGGCTCTGGTGGCGGTTCGGGAAGAACGCCAAACCAAAGGCGCATTGCGCCAAGCCACGCCGCCAGCCGAGATGACGCAAGATCAGGAAGGCGCCGCAAGAGCAGAAGCAGCGTCAACAGAGGACCAAGCTCGACAGGACGACGCCGCCGAGGTCCCGACAAGCGATCAGGTGTCGGGAGCTCCACAGCCTCAGGAGACGCCCCAACTTCCGCAAGACACGAGCCTCACCAACGCGCCGGCTCTCGTCGAGCACCCAGTGTATTTCGTCAGCACGGTGTTGCAGGACGCAAGGGCACGATATCCCATGCCTCAGAAGCTCTTACTTGCGCTCTTGGTGGCCTCGCGTAAGTTGCGGCACTACTTCCAGGGCCACCCCATCAAGGTCGTCTCAGCCTACCCATTAGAGAGAGTGCTCAGGAGCCCCAAATCTGCTGGAAGGTTCGCTGAGTGGAACATCGAGTTGCAGGCGTTCCAGTTGGAGTTCAGCACTACCAGGGTCATCAAGGGAGCCGCGCTCGCTGATTTTGTGGCAGAATGGACGGATGCCCCGACGCTTGAAGTAGGCGAGGACCGGTCCACTTCGCCGGGAAGTGAGGCGCCTGACGGCTGGGTCATGTATTTTGATGGCGCCTACGCGCACCAGGGCGCGGGGGCTGGAGCAGTACTCATCTTGCCCACTCAAGACAAGCTCTACTACGCCGTGCAGCTCTGCTTTCGGCGGGGTGAGAAGGTCTCCAACAACATCGCAGAGTACGAAGGCCTCATAGCTGGCCTGAAGGCTGTGGCAGCTCTAGGGGTGAAGTGCCTCGCCGTTAGGGGCGACTCGCAACTCCTCGTCAACTTCTCCAACAAGGTGTACGAGCCAAAGGATGAGCACATGGAAGCATACCTCGCAGAGGTGCGCAAGATGGAGAAGCAGTTCCTGGGCCTGGAGTTGTAGCACGTGCCCCGGGGCACCAAGAAGGAAGCTGACGACATCGCCAGGAGGGCATCCAAGCGGCAGCCCCAAGAGCCTGGCGTCTTCGAGGAGCGGCTCTTCAAGCCATCAGCGACACCACCACTCTCAAGGACAGCTCAGCCTCGGGAGGAACTCCCGCGGCCGCCTGCCACAGGAGCCCCAGCCTGTGGCCCGACTTCGGGAGCGCGCCTGCTCTTGGCGCTTGAGCCCCAGGAGGGGTGCTGAACCAAGGAATCCAAGGAATACCTGATGCAAGGGGCGCTGCCAGAGAAGGAGGAGGACGCGGAACGCGTGGCCCGGCAAGCCACGGCATACTGCATTCGGGACAGTGAGTTATATAGGAAGCGACCGAACAACGTTTCACTGCGTTGCATCTCCAGAGACTAGGGGAAGGAGTTGCTATCTGACATACATGGTGGGGACTGCGGGCACCACTCTTCATCACGGACCCTCGTCGGCAAGGAATTCCGCAGCGGGTTCTACTGGCCCATGGCGCTCAACGACGCGACTGAGCTGGTGAAGTCCTATGAAGCCTGCCAGTTCCACGCCAAGCAGATCCATCAGCTGGCTCAGGGCCTCCAGACCATCCCACTCACATGGCCGTTCGCGGTCTGGGGGCTGGACATCTTGGGCCCGTTCCCTCGAGCGCCTGGGGGCTACCGCTACCTCTACGTCGCCATTGACAAGTTCACCAAGTGGGTGAAGGTGGAAGCCGTCCGCACCATCCCAGCTGGCTCCACGGTCAAGTTCATCAAGGGTCTCGTATGCCGCTTCGGGGTCCCCAACCGCATCATCACTGATAACGGCTCGCAGTTCACTAGTAATCTCTTCAAGACATACTGTGCTAACCTTGGAACGCAGATCTGCTACGCTTTGGTGGCGCACCCCCGGAGCAATGGTCAGGCCGAACGCGCCAACGCAGAGGTCCTGAGGGTCCTCAAGACCAGGACCTTCAAGAAGAAGCTCGAGGCCTGCGGCAGGGGTTGGTACGACGAGCTCCAGTCTGTGCTGTGGTCCATCCACACCACCGCCACCAAGCCAACGGGCGAGACCCCGTTCTTCCTCGTCTACGGAGCTGAAGCGTTCCTCCCTCACGAGGTCAAGCATCGCTCCGTAGGGGTCCTGGCGTTTGATGAAATGCAGCAGAACACCACGCGGGGAATGGACCTCGTGCTGGGGAGGAACGTCGCCGTGAAGCCGCCCTGCGGGCGGCAAGGTATCAGCAGGCGCTGTGGCGATACCACTACCGCAGCATCCGCTCCAGGACGCTCGAGGCGGGTGACCTCGTCCTGAGGCGGGTCCTCTCCAGGGAAGGGCTGCATAAGCTCTCACCCATGTAGGAGGGCCCGTTCATGGTCGTCCATGTCTCCAGGCCTGGTGCCGCGCACCTGGAGACACAGGACGGGGTACCCATCCAGAACGCCTGAAACATCCAGCACCTCCGGAAATTCTAGCCATGAAGAAAGGCCCGGTGCCTGTGAAGAAGGCCCAGTGCCTATGAAGATCGCCACCCGTGACACTCTCACGTAATAACAAGTGGGGTTGTACACGCCCCAGAGTCTCAGGAGTGCCGCCCTCGGGCCTCGGGGGCTCCCTCCCATGTCCTAGTGGCAGCACTTAGCTCCGCGCTGGTGAGAAGACTTGAAGACTAGACTAGGTGCCGGACGCGGCTTTTCATTTGCCTTCCGTAGTTGGCTCGCCTCCTTTTAATTGAAGTTTGCTTCTGGTGTTCCTTGTTGATTTGGTTCCGTCACCTTTTGCTGCTGTTTCCGACCCCGGTTTAACATGTTCTCTCTCTCGCATACCTAGCGAGGGGGCTAGGCAGGTGCCCTCGCGAGCTTTTTCTCGCGAGCTTTTTTCCTTTTCTCTGCCTTCCGTCTGCTTTTTCGCGAGGCACCCACGTTCGAGTCCACAAGCTGGCGCATCTCTCCTAATCTGTGCCCCTCGGGTACCATGATATGAAGCGCTAGGTCAAGGCTCGGGTGAACGATAAGCCTCCTGGCGAGCTTCCTGACGAATTTTTTGCAGTTCCTAGGCGCCCACTGAGTCAAGGAAGGCCTTGACAGGCACCAGGAAACAAGTGCCTCGTGAAGAGGAGGCTGCCCCGAGCGTGCCAAGCTAAGTTGTCTCTACACAAAACAACGGCACAGCACAGAAACGATAAGCATAACATAGTGATTGAGGAATCACGGTTCGATACACGCCCCTCCAGGGCCCATACTGGTTTCTTTTTGATACAGGAAGGAAAGGAAGAACAAAGTAAAAGCGGCGGCTGCCCCCATAGTGGTTCACGGAGGCGGGCTCTTGGCGACGTCCTGAGCTCAGCCGGACCCCTCCTCGCGCTTCACGGAGGCGTGGCGACGAGACGACCCGCTGCCACCTTCGAAGCGGGCGCGGCGGCGTGGCGGCTGGTCGTAGCCACCACTGCTGGAGCTGTCGCCGGGGGAAGAGCCACCATAGCTGGATGAGACGCGGTCGGCACCAAGGGCGGGTTCGCCATCCTCCTCGTCCCGACCGTCACCAAGGCCGAGCACCTCCTCGCCGTCGTTCACCTCAGGGCAGCACCCGGCGCGGCGACCATCTTCCCCAAACACCCTCACGTAGTGGGTCGCATCACCGTCGTACTTGAAATGGAGGGTGCACCGCCTGCCCAGGCCGCGCGCGCGGGCGAACGTCTGCCAACCGCGGGCCAGAGCTATGTTGCCCGCGACGGAGACCTCGACTGCAACCCAAGAAGCCCTGCTGCAGCAACCGTCCGCCTGCAGCCAGAGACCACCTGGACCGGAGGCTGGCAGCTCGTCGGCGAAGAAGCGCGGGAGCTGAAGCCAGTTGCCGGCCGGGTTCTCCGACCAGACGACGAACTCGGGCAGCACCTCCGCCGAGTGGAAGCGTGGCCGGGGAGGCCGTGCAACCATGGCACGTCTCCCTTCATCGACAGGGCTACCATGACTGGAACGACCCCTGCCATGCGCAGCCGCACCACCACGGAAACGGGGGGCCGCGGCGGGGGTCGCGGTGTGCTTGCGGGGACGGCCACATCCACGCTTGGGCGCCGGGGAGCCGGGCCCCTCGCGAGGGGCCTTCCCCTTCTCCGCGGCAGACAACCTCCTTGACGGCGCCATTGGTGGCACTACTAGCAACGGAGCAAGGGGAAGAAGCAAGCGGAATGGGAAGAGATGTGCGACGGAGGCTCCGCCCCCCTCCCCATTTATAGCAGGAGAAGGCCAACCGGCGCCTCCCACGATCACAGATAATGATGGTTTTTCCTTGCATGTCGCAGGGACTTGTCAAGTCGGGCAGTTGCTGAGGCAGCGTGGGGAAGCGGAGATGCCCACGTCCAATCAACCGCCACTCGTCAACCAAGGTCGCAGGCTATTGGGGCCCGCGGCGCTCCGCACTTGACCTTTGGCTTCGCCTCGAAGCCAAGCCCGAGCACGCCTTGGGTCCGAGGGCTACTGTCGGCGTTCTGGGAACGGGGGTCCCCAGACTTGCCTGCCTGCGGCCCACGGCGTGGCTCTGCGAGCAGGCCCGTCCGGCCCATCTTCACCAACAAGCATTCAAGACCCTCGCGAGGGGCCAAGCCTCGCGAGGCGGACGACGCAAGACCTCCTCAGGAGCGGCCTCACCAGGTTGGCTCGCGAGGGGCGGAGAGTTCAAGGCAAGGAAAACCTCGCGAGGTTCTCGTGACGTGAGCCATGACGATCGAGACCAGGCGGGTGTCAGGCCACGTAGCGTCCTTGTTTCCTCTTTGTTGCTAAGGAAGCAAGCGCAGGCGCGGAGTACTGAGGCGTCAAGCAAAGGTTTCCATATCGGTGCAACAAGACCAAGACCAGCAGGACGGCAAGACGGAGGTCACCATGGAGCCCAAGGCGGCGTCACCACCAGAGCCTTTGGCAGGCGAAGACTGCTTTTGTCAGGATAAGCTGTACTAGTTGTCCCCTTTCAAATTGGCCGTTGTTGGCTCCCTTCCCGCTAAACATTTGGGGAGAGGACCAGGGCCTCTATAAATAGGACTAGCCACCACCGTAGGAGGCAACTGATCAAGAGACAGCGGAGCCTCAGGATCTGATCTGATATTGAGCCAATCCTTAGCCACACATCGAGCACAGGAACACCTCAACCTCCCCTTGTACTTTCATCCATAGCCCAAGAGGCAATCCACCACCACCACACTATTACACCACAACGGTGGCCCGAACCAGGATAAATCTTGTGTCCCTTGTGTTGTGAGTTCGTCGAGTTAGTCCTTGAGATCTTAGCAAGCTAGGACGTGGATCGGTAGGGGAAGATCTTCGCGCGCACCCCAGTGTTCGAACCTTGAGGGTTTTGCCGGAACCCGTGATCCGACAACGAGGATGTGTTACCGAAGTTCCTTCCCTTTGAGAGGAAGTACGTCTCCGTTGGAGCGGTGTGGAGGCACAATGCTCCCCAAGAAGCCACTATGGCCACCGTATTCTCCTCACGCCCTCACACAATGCGAGATGCCATGATTCCACTATTGGTGCCCTTGGAGGCGGCGACCGAACCTTTACAAACAAGGTTGGGGCAATCTCACAACTTAATCGGAGGCTCCCAACGACACCACGAAGCTTCACCACAATGGAATATGGCTCCGCGGTGACCTCAACTGTCTAGGGTGCTCAAACACCCAAGAGTAACAAGATCCGCAAGGGATTAGTGAGGGGAATCAAATTTCTCTTGGTGGAAGTGTAGATCGGGGCCTTCTCAACCAATCCCTAGAAAATCTGCAAGTTTGATTGGCTAGGAAGAGTGATCGGGCAAAAATGGAGCTCTGAGCAACAATGGAGCTTGGGGAGGGAAGGGGTGGTCTTCTTGGGGAAGAAGACCCCCTTTATATAGTGGGGGAAAATATCCAACTGTTACCCACTCACTCAGCCCGCGAGATGCGGTACTACCACACACGCTCGCGGTACTACCGCAAGGCGCTACGGTACTACTGCATCTAGTTGTGACTACTGCTTTTGCGGTAGAAGCCAGGTGAGGTCATGTTGCACTAGGCAACGAGCGATAGAACCGCCGGAGCGGTACTACCATGCACCCCTGCGGTACTACCGCAGGGCAGGGCTCAACAGGGCTGGAAAAGGCACGGACTAAATAAATTACGTCCGTGACTACTTCCGCTGAGTTTGGGACGTGCGAAAATCTGGCACAGTACTACCGCTCGCAGGGAGCGGTACTACCGCGTAGGGGCGGAAGTAAAAAATTACTTCTGCGCCTACTTCCATGCACAACAGCATTCTGGCTAGAGGCAGCGATACTACCGCTCGCGAGGAGCGGTACTAACGCATAGCACGGTACTACTGCTTCCCTGAGCGGAACTACCGCGGACCCCTGCGGTACTACTGCTCCCTTGAGTAATACTACCGCACGCCACTGAAACTATAGCACTTGGAAGTCTTCATCTCGCAGAGACAAGGATAAACGGACGATGCTCCAATGAAGCGAAGGAAAGGAGGTGCAAAGGAACAGATGTGTACATGTTGATTCCACCCTAACCTTTCTGAAGCGGACCCCCTCTTAGTAGTACGGCTTTCCTATGACTCAAATCCACCGAAAAGAAACGTAGAGAAACGCCGTCTTTGATAGGCTCCGAGGGGCACCGAATCGTCTTGTGCCTAGACATGAGATATCTGAAATGCTCAATGCGCACGATTAGCCCGCAAATGCACTGTCATCAATCACCAAAACCACATAGGGAGAAATATGCCCTTACACTAGGCCTCGCCGTCGTCCAGCGCCTTGGTGCTCTTGGCACGACGTGGTCAATGTGGTCAAGGAACGACTTCCATCGGAAGAGTACTGTACGTGGAGAGGCTGACAGCTGGGTCCACGGCCGCAGCAAGGAAGTGTCTCCTTATTACGCGCAAAATAATGATTCCTCCATATGATAGCATGGACCCACCGGACGGGCCACCGTATTTCGCGAAAAAAAATTTCCCCTGACTGCTGGGACCCACCAACTACATCTTCGCATGCAAGGAAGTGCGTCTATATTACGGGCAAAAAATATGATTCTCCCCTGACAGCTCGGACCCACCAGCTATATCTTCGCATGCAAGGAAGTGCCTCCTTACCTCCCTGACAGCTGGGACCCACCAGGTCGAACCGTACGTAGGGTTGTCTATCTGGTCGCGAACGTGTACGTACATACTGGTCGATCGGTCTGTCTTCAAGCTGCAGCGATGAACCATGGCCGAGTAAGGAAAGGCACGTGTCGTAGTAGAGGCGCGGGCGTAGCATGTACGTACAGCCAGGGTGCAAGAAAGTAAATACGGCTACGTACGTACATACGGGCGGGGTCTCGAATGCCTACTCGCGCATACGTACGGCCAGGGCTCGTTGATACGTCTCCAGCGTATCTATAATTTATGAAGTATTCATGCCATATTTACAATAGTTTTATATGATTTTGGTATGATTTTATTAGAACTAACCCGGACTGGCGCTGTTTTCAGCAGAACTACCGTGGTGTTGTTTTTGTGCAGAAATAAAAGTTCTCGGAATGCGATGAAAATCAATGGAGAATTTTTCTGGAAAATATAAAAAATACTGGAACGAAGAGTTATCGGAGGGGAGGCCCGTGGGCCCCACGAGGGTGGAGGGCGCACCCACCCCCCTAGGGCGCGCCCCTGTGCCTCATGGACTACCCGTGGGGCCCCCTGACTTGTTCTCGACGCCAACCTCTCCTATAAATACCCAACCCTCTAGAAAATAACCTAGATCGGAAGTTCCGCTGCCGCAAGCCTTTGTAGCCACGAGAAATCAATCTAGGCCCTCTCTGGCACCCTGCCGGAGGGGGCCATCATCATCGGAGGCCATGGAGGAGGATCCCGGAGGGGCCATCATCGCCATGAAGGCCAAGATCCAGAGGGAGAACCTCTCCCCATCCAAGGGGGAGGCCATGGAGGAGGAAGCACAAAGGGGTGAACCTCTCCTCCTCTCTCTCGGTGGCGCCGGAGTGCCATCGGGAGGGGAATCATCGCCGCGGTGATCGTCTTCATCAACATCAGCATCCTCATCTCTTTTACGCGGTCCACTGTCCCGCACCCTGCTGTAATTCCTACTTCAACATAGTGCTTTATGCCACATATTATGATCCAATGATGTGTTGCCATCCTATGACGTTTTGAGTAGATATCCTTTGTCTTTGGGTTGATTGATGATCTAGATTGGTATGAGTTGTATCTTTTATTTTGGTGCTGTCCTATTGTGCCCTCCGTGTCGCGCAAGCGTGAAGGATTCCCGCTGTAGGGTGTTGCAATACGTTCATGATTCGCTTATAGTGGGTTGCTTGAGTGACAAAAGCATAAACCCGAGTAAGGGGGTTGTTGCGTATGGGATAAAGGGGACTTGATATGTTAATGCTATGGTTGGGTTTTACCTTAATGATCTTTAGTAGTTGTGGATGCTTGCTAGAGTTCCAATCATAAGTGCATATGATCCAAGAAGAGAAAGTATGTTAGCTTATGCCTCTCCCTCATATGAAATTGCAATGACGACTACCGGTCTTGTTAATGATTGCCTAGGATAATTCCGCACACCGACCCATCATTATTCCACACTTGCTATTTATAATATTTAGTAATATATTGTAACTTTATGGTAATAGCACCTACTTTTATATTTAGCCCTCCGATGCCATGCAAAGTTATCCTCTTCATACCCACAACGTAGTTTTATTTCTCGTTTCTAGTTGGAAGCAAATGTTCGGTGTACGTAGAGTCGTATCAGTGGCAGATAGGACTTGAGAGAATATTGATCTTACCTTTAGCTCCTTGTGGGTTCGACACTCCATACGTATCACTTCCACCTTTGGGAATTGCTACGATGATTCCCTGCACTTGGGGATTATCAAGCTCTTTTCTGGCGCCGTTGCCGGGGAGCAATAGCGTGGGGTTGATATTCTCGTGTGTGCTTGTTTGCTTTCTTCACTAAGTAGATTTTGTTTTTCCTTTTTGTTTCTGTTTAGTTGTGGGTGAAACATACAAAAAATTTAAAAGAATGAAAATACAAACAAAAAATTACTTGCCTCTCATGCCTAAAAAGTTTTTCAATAAGAGAAGTGATTGGAAGGTTATGCATTGGAGAAGTGAGGGTCGGCCTTGAACACTTGTGTTCATGCTCATGGAAACAATGTTAAAAAATTCATGGAAGTTTCTCTGAAAATAATTATCCCCTTGTATATATCCATTGTATTATAAAAAATAATGTGCCAAGCTTCGGTTTTAGGATGATTAGATTGCTTGTTTACTTTGTGCAGTACAAAAACAGAAACATTGGCTGTTGCGCGTGAATTTACATTTTTTACTGGTAAGTCAAATGGGTCTGAAAATATTTTCACATTACTTCTGTACAAATTTTTTAAATTTTCATATATTTTTAGAATTTTTTTGAGTTACATAAGTTTACTAAACTTCCAGATTACTACAGACTGTCCTGTTTTTGACAGACTCTGTTTTATATGTGTTGTTCGCTTATTTTGATGAATCTATGGGTAGTATCGGGGGGTATGAACCATGGTGAAGTTGGAATACAGTAGATAAAGTGCTAATATGAAATTGGAATGAGTTTGCAACAGTACCTAAAGGTAGTGATTTGCTTTATTATACTAACGGATCTCACAAAGTTTTTGTTAAAGTTTTGTGTGGATGAAGTGTTCGAAGATCGAGGAGCTATTAATATGAGAAGAATAAAGAGAGGAAAGAGTTCAAGATTGGGGATGCCCAAGGCACCCCAAGTAAATATTCCAAGGATACTCAAGCATCTAAGCTTGGGGATGCCCCGGTTGGCATCCCATCTTTCTTCTTCAACAATTATCGGTATACCTCAGTTTTTGTTTTGTTCACATGATTTGTGTCCTTTGTGTTTTTTGTTTTTCTTTAAGAACCATGCTAGTATGAGATAGCCCTTCATTGATTTATAGAATACTTCATGTGCTTCACTTATATCTTTTAAGTATGATCTTATAGAATTGCTCTTTGTGCTTCACTTAAATATTTTGAGTATGGTTTTATAGAATGCTTCGTGTGCTTCACTTATATATTTTGAGCTTGGATATTGGTTAGTCTATATTAATTGTAGAATGCTCCATGAACTTCACTTATATCTTTTGGAGTATGAATAATACTATCATCTAAAGTGGGGCTGGAAGTCAACTTTAGGAATTAGTGATCCCACTATTTTAGAGGGTGTTGAATCTTAGTGTGATATTTATGAAAGTGGATTTGGAAGAGTGTCAACTTTAGTTAGTAATGATTCCACTATTTTGGAAGAGGTTCCAATTGATTATGAGAACAAAGATTCTATCTATGATGATTATTGTGATGACATGTATGCTATAAAGAATAATGTTAACCATGAAACTTGTCACCATGATTTTAAGTTTCAATTGGATTATGCCTCACCTGACCGTTATTCTGTTGAGTTTGCTCCCATTATTCCGAATGAGAAGAATTTTTCTTATGTGGAGAGTAGAAAAATTCTATGCTTGTAGATCATGAAAAAAATGCTTTATGTAATGGTTATATTGTTGAATTCATTCATGATGCTACTGAAAATTATTTTGAGGGAGGAATATATGCTTGTAGGTGTTGCAATATATCAAGTTTACTCTCTATGTGCTTAAAGTTTTGAAGTTATACTTGTTTTGCCTTCCTATGCTAGTTGATTCTTGTTCCTATAAATTGTGTGATCACAAAATCCCTAGGAATAGGAAGTGGGTTAGATTTAAATGTGCTAGTCATATTCTTCATGATGCTCTCTTTATGTTTCAATTCTTATCTTTTATGAGAGCATCATTGAAATCATCATGCCTAGCTAAAAGGCATTAAAGAAAAGCGCTTGTTGGGAGACAACCCAATATTTACCCTTACTGTTTTTGTGTGTTTACATTATTAAGCTACTGTAGTAATCATGTTTTATAGCTTTTGTTTCAATAAAGTGCCAAGTATGACCTTTGGGAAGACTTGGGTGAAAGTTAATGTGATCTTGCTGTAAAAAACAGAAACTTTGCACTCACGAGATTAGTTGTCATTTTTTACAGAAGAGTGATTTTAAGTTGATTCTTTTTGAAGAAGATTAATAGACAAATTACTCACGTCCACCAATTTATTTCATAATTTTTGGAGTAGCAGAAGTATGGTTTCTGTTCAGATAATTACAGACTGTTCTGTTTCTGACAGATTCTGTTTTCATTGCATAGTTTGCTTGTTTTCTAGTTTTTATGGCTTATATTTCTCAATATAAATTGTAGAAATGATATGGTACAGTAGGCATTGTGTGAGAACAACTATGAACCTTATCTTTGACAGTACCAAAGTGAATGGTTTACTCTTTATCATACTAACCTATCTCACGAAGTTCCGTTAAGTTTTGTGTGATTGAAGTTTTCAAGCTTTGGGTGACATATCGATATGAGGAGAATAAGGAGTGGAAAGACCCTAAGCTTGGTGATGCCCAAGGCACCCCAAGGTAATATTCAAGGAAGACTCAAGCGCCTAAGCTTGGGGATGCCCCGGAAGGCATCCCCTCTTTCGTCGTCAAAACTATCGGTATACCTTACTCGGAGCTATATTGTTATTCGTCACATGATATGTGTTTTGCTTGGAGCGTATTTGCAATTTTACTTTCTGTTTGAATAAAATCATTGGATCTTAAATCTTGAAATTAAAAGAATCCTCCCATGGCTAGTTAATTATTTGACTACTCAGTGTTCTTCGCTTATGTCTTTTTGGGGTAGTTTGTCATTTACTCACGTGCCTCACGTATATCCTATGAGTAAATGGTTGAATGAATTGAATATCATAAATCTGAATTTATATACGTTCCATATGCTTATAACATGGGGAGTAATGACTTCACACATAATAAGTATAGGTAGTAAACTTATTGAAAGTTAGCAAACGCACAATTGGTTACTTGAACAATTAATGAAAGAATGTTGAAGGAAGAGAGATTTCACATATAAATATACTATCTTGGACATCTTTTGTAATTGTGAGCACTCATTAAAATATGACATGCTAAAAAGTTGATGTTGGACAAGGAAGACAACTTAATGGGTTAAGTTTTCCTATATCTGAAATGTTATATTGTCTTGGATCATCCAACATGTTGAGCTTGCCTTTCCCTCTCATGCTAGCCAAATTCTTTGCACCAAGTAGAGATACTACTTGTGCTTTCAGACATTCCTTAACCCAGTTTTGCCATGAGAGTCCACCATACCTACCTATGGATTGAGTAAGATCCTTCAAGTAAGTTGTCATCGGTGCATGCAATAAAAAATTGCTCCTTAAATATGTGTGATCTATTAGTGTGAAGAAAATAAGCTTTATACGAACTTGTGATAGGGAAGAAATAAAAGCGACGGACTGCATAATAAAGGTCTTTATCACAAGCGGCAATATAAAGTGATGTTCTTTTGCATTAAGATTTTGTGCATCCAACCATAAAAGCGCATGATAACCTCTGCTTCCCTCTGCGAAGGGCCTATCTCTAACTTTTATCTTCTACCCTTATACAGGAGTCATGGTGATCATCACCTTTCCTTTTTACACTTTTTCCTTTGGCAAGCACTTTGTGTTGGAGCGATCCGGATATATATATCCACTTGGATGTAGGCTTTCATAAATTATTATTGTTGACATTACCCTTGAGGTAAAAGGTTGGGAGGCGAAACTATAAGTCCCTATCTTTCTCTGTGTCCGATTAAAACTTTGAACCCATAAATATCACATGAGTGTTAGCAATTGTGAAAGATTAAATGATAGTTGAGTATGTAGAGTTTTCTTAATCAAAGCTCTTACATAGACCCTTCCCAAAAATAAGATGAATTGCAATTGTTTGATGACTAAGAGCACGGTTTGTTAGTTTTCAAGAAAGTTTATGATCTATACTTTAACATGTGAATAGCTTGTTACTTGATCATGAGAAGTTTCATGAGTTGAGCTACTATTATGATATATAATGATGCTAGAAAAAGTGATTGGAACTATCATTGATCAAACTTATGCACTTGCTAGCATTCACACTTCATAAATTGTTTCTTTTATCATTTACCTACTCGAGGACGAGCAGGAATTAAGCTTGGGGATGCTGATACGTCTCCAACGTATCTATAATTTATGAAGTATTCATGCCATGTTTACAATAGTTTTATATGATTTTGGTATGATTTGATTAGAACTAACCCGGACTGACGCTGTTTTCAGCAGAACTACCATGGTGTTTGTTTTGTGCAGAAATAAAAGTTCTCGGAATGCGATGAAAATCAACGGAGAATTTTTCTGGAAAATATTAAAAATACTAGAATGAAGAGTTACTGGATGGGGAGGCCCGTGGGCCCCATGAGGGTGGAGGGCGCGCCCACCCCACTAGGGCGCGCCCCTGTGCCTCGTGGACTTCCCGTGGGGCCCCCTGACTTGTTCTCGACGGCAACCCCTCCTACAAATACCCAAACCTCCAGAAAATAACCTAGATCGGAAGTTCCGCCGCCACAAGCCTCTATAGCCACGAGAAATCAATCTAGGCCCTCTCTGGCACCCTGCCGGAGGGGGCCATCATCACCGGAGGCCATGGAGGAGGATCCCGGAGGGGCCATCATCGCCATGAAGGCCAAGATCCAGAGGGAGAACCTCCCCCGATCCAGGGGGCATGGAGGAGGAATCACAAGGGGGAGAACCTCTCCTCCTCTCTCTCTCTCTCTCGGTGGCACCGGAGTGCCATCGGGAGGGGAACCATCGCCGCGCTGATCGTCTTCATCAACATCACCATCCTCATCTCTTTTACGCGGTCCACTCTCCCGCACCCCACTGTAATCCCTACTTGAACATGGTGCTTTATGCCACATATTATGATCCAATGATGTGTTGCCATCCTATGATGTTTTGAGTAGATATCCTTTGTCTTTGGGTTGATTGATGATCTAGATTGGTATGAGTTGTATGTTTTATTTTGGTGTTGTCCTATTGTGCCCTCCGTGTCGTGCAAGTAGGAGGGATTCCCGCTGTAGGGTGTTGCAATACGTTCATGATTTGCTTATAGTGGGTTGCTTGAGTGATAGAAGCATAAAACCGAGTAAGGGGGTTGTTGCATATGGGATAAAGGGGACTTGATATGTTAATGCTATGGTTGGGTTTTACCTTAATGATCTTTATTAGTTGCGGATGCTTGCTAGATTTCCAATCATAAGTGCACATGATCCAAGAAGAGAAAGTATGTTAGCTTATGCCTCTCCCTCATATGAAATTGCAATGACGACTACCGGTCTTGTTAACGATTGCCTAGGATAATTCCTCACACCGACCCATCATTATTCCACACTCGCTATTTGTAATATTTAGTAATATATTCTAACTTTATGATAACATCACCTACTTTTATATTTTAGCCCTCCAATGCCATGCAAAGTTATCCTCTTCATACCCACAACGTAGTTTTATTTCTCGTTTCTAGTTGGAAGCAAACGTTCGGTGTACGTAGAGTCGTATCAGTGGCAGATAGGACTTGAGAGAATATTGATCTTACCTTTAGCTCCTTTTGGGTTCGACACTCCATACTTATCACTTCCACCTTTGGGAATTGCTATGATGATTCCCTGCACTTGGGGATTATCACTCGTGTACATGGAGAGGCAGCGGAGAGCACCGACGGCGTCCTGTTCATCGGTAGCCAACCCTGCTGGGTCAGAACATAGAAACTGTGTCGTGTTCATCGGGAGGCAACGGAATGCGTCATGTTCATCGGGAGCCAACCGGCTTGGATAGAACAGCCGAAACGAGGCCTGGCGTACCGCAGAATGGAGGAAACGGCCTTGTGTTCGACCGCCTACGGTCGAAACGGGATCCTGTTCACCGGGAGGGGTCTGGCGTATCGCAAAACAGAGGAAACGGACTTCTCCTTGACCTCCTACGGTCGAAACGGGGTCCTGTTGATCGGGAGGGGTGTGGCATACCGCAAAACAGAGAAAATGGACTTGTGTTGGAGCGCGTACGGTCGAAACAAGGGTCCTGTTCATCGGGAGGGGTGTGGCGTACCTCAAAACGGGACTCCACGAGCTACTGTTCATCCACCGTCTACTGCCTCGCTCCAGCCTCCACGGGCTACTTTTCATCCACCGTCGACCTCCTCCAGCCTCCACCTCCGACTGTTCATCCATGGCGTCTCCCCTGCCTCCAGCAACTACTGTTCATCCAGCCGCCATCGGCTACTGTTCAACCAACCCTCTCAATGGGGTCCTGTTCAACCAGCCCTCCACGGGCCACTGTTCATCCAGCCCTCCACTGGCTACTGTTCAACCAGCCCTCCACCGGCTGCTGTTCATCCAGCCCTCCACGGGGTCCTGTTCATCCACCCCAACCGGCTCGATCGGGGTCTTGTTCATCCAGCGGCAACGGCCTCTACTACCACGGGGTCCTGTTCATCCAACCCCCACCGGGAACTGTTCATCCAACCCCCAACAACGCTCACTATTCATCAAGAGGCAGCAGGTTCGATCGGTTTCAGTTAGCAGCAGTAGCGGAGGAATCGCTCGATCGGGTTTAGTTAACAGCCAGATCGATCGATCGCTCAGGTTCAGTAACGCGTAGCCTACAGTGCAATCGCTCGGGTTCAGTAGGCGAACGCCTCGCTCGAGTTCAGTTGGAGCCCAATGCCTCTCACTCACCCGCGTATGTGTATGAGAGAAACGTGCAATCCCTCTGTGCATCGCTCGGCCCCGACCACCCACTGTAACCGGGAACTCCCCGATATTTTCCTCGCCCTCTCTTCTACCACGTTTTTTCCGTCATGGACGGCCCAATGAATGTCATGCAGCTGCGTCTCCGGCCCGCACAGGACGAAAAGCCCATTTTCTATCATGATTTTTTTTCATAGAAGTACATCTATGATGATACCGGGTTTTGTCACATTTATCATCATAGAAGTGTCATAAGCATGATAGAATTTTTTTCATTTGGCCCAATATGTCACGGATGTGTCTTTTTTCTGTAGTAATTTTTGGCGTGGTTCCGATAGGTGGTGCTATCATACATCCACGTTGATGGAGACTTCAACCCACGAAGGGTAACGGTTGCACGAGTCTGCGAACGGCTCCACCCATGAAGGGTCCACGAAGAAGCAACCCTGTCTATCCCACCATGGCCATCTCCCACAAAGGACTTGCCTCACTCGAGTAGATCTTCATGAAGTAGGCGATCTCCTTGCCCTTACAAACTCCTTGGTTCAACTCCACAATCTTGTCGGAGGCTCCCAAGTGACACCTAACCAATCTAGGAGACACCACTCTCCAAAAGGTAATAGATGGTGTGTTGATGATGAACTCCTTGCTCTTGTGATTCAAATGATAGTCTCCCCAACACTCAACTCTCTCTCACAGATTTGGCTATGGTGGAAAGATGATTTGAGTGGAAAGCAACTTGGGGAAGGCTAGAGATCAAGATTCTTGTGGTTGGATTGGAATGTCTTGGTCTCAACATATGAGTAGGTGCTTTCTCTCAGAAAATGAGTAGTGGAAGTGTAGGCACGTTCTGATGGCTCTCTCTCAAATGGAGATGGGGGTGGAGGGGTATATATAGCATCCACACAAAATCCAACTGTTACACACATTTGACCCAACTCGGTCAGACCAAATCGAAGAACTCGGTGAGACCGATTCAGTTCAAAATGTGAACGTTAGGAATCTCGGTGGGACCGACATGATCAACTCAGTGAGACCGATGTTCTAGGGCTAGGGAAAAACCTCATATCGGGGAGACCGATTGCATTAACTCGGTGAGACCGATTTCAGCAAAGATCAAACAGAGAGTTGGTCAAGAAAACTCGGTTAGTCCGATTGAAAATTTCGGTGAGACCGAAATAATTACAACAGGCAACAGAGAGTTTGCAAGGCCATCTCAATGATACCGAGATCCGTATCGGTGAGACCGAATTGTCTAGGGTTTCTGGCATTGGCTATGTCAACTGAACTCGGTGGCGCCGGATAGATCAAATCGGTGGGGCCGAGTTCGACTTTGAGTTTTGGACATATGTGGAAATGAGAAAGTGGTTGAGGGTTTTGGAGCAATATCACTAAGCACTTTGAGCAAGTAGACCATTAAGTAACACCTCATCCCCTTTTAATAGTATTGGCTTTCCTATGGACTCAATGTGATCTTGGATCACTAAAATGAAAATGAAGAGTCTTGAGCTTTTGTCAATCTTTGTCCTTAGCATTTTGAAGGGGTTCCACATCCTCTTGTCCTTTCCATGCCATTGTTGAACTGATCTGAAATACACTCGGTAAGGGTATTAGTCCAACAAGAGATATGTTGACATTAATTACCAAAATCACCCAGGGAGCACTTGTGCTTTCACTTTTCCAGCACTAATAATAATGATTCTATTAGTACTCCGATTGCTCCCGGCACTAGTGCGGAATCTTATGAAATTAATGCCGCCTTGTTGAATCTTGTTATGAATGAAAAAAAAATGGTAGTCCTAATGAAGATGTTGCATCCCATCTAAATACTTTCGTTGAGTTGTGTGATATGCAAAAGAAAAAACATGTGGATAATGATATTGTTAAATTGACGCTATTTCCGTTCTCGCTACGAGATTGTAATAAAACTTGGTTTTCATCTTTGCCTAAAAATATTATTGATTCATGGAATAAGTGTAAAGATGCTTTTATTTCCAAGTATTTTCCTCCTGCTAAGATCATCTCCCTTAGGAACGATATAATGAATTTTAAGAAACTTGATCATGAACATGTTGCACAATCTTGGGAGAGGATGAAATTGATGATAAGAAATTACCCTACTCATGGTTTAAGTTGATGGATGATCATACAAAATTTTATGTCGGGTTGAATTTTGCATCTAGAAATCTTTTAGATTCCGCCGCGGGAGGTACTTTTATGGAAATCACATTAGGATAAGCTACTAAACTCCTAGATAATATTATCGCAAATTACTCTCAATGGCATACTGAAAGATCTTCTACTAGTAAAAAAGTGCATGCGATTGAAGAAATTAATACTTTGAGTGGAAAGATGGATGAACTTATGAAATTGATTGCTAGTAAGAGTGCTCCTATTGATCCTAATGATATGCCTTTGTCCACTTTGATTGAGAATAACAATGAATCTATGGATGTAAATTTTGGTGGTAGGAACAATTTTGGTAATAGCGCATATAGAGGTAATTTCAACCCAAGGTCGTTTCCTAGTAATTCCTCTAATAATTATGGTAATTCCTACAACAATTCTTATGGAAATTATAATAAAATACCCTCGGATCTTGAGAACAATATGAAAGATTTCATTAATTTTGAAAAGATTTTTAATGCTATGGTTGAAGAAAAATTGCTTAAGATTGATGATTTTGCTAGGAACACTGATAGAATTTCTCTTGAGATTGATTCTTTGAAGATGAGATGTATGCCACCCAATCTTGATATTAATGAATCTCTAAAAGCTATTCAAGTTTCTATTAATGAAAGTAGAGAAAGAACCGCTAGGATGCAAGCGAAGAGAGATTGGTTTGTAAAAGCATGTTCTTCTAGTTTTTGTGATAATAATGATGAAGATCTTAAAGTGATTGGTGTGATTCGTATTGAATCTTTGTTTGCAAATATAAAAATTGGTAAAGATGGGACTGGAGATGATTCAACTTTAGCTAGAAGGCGTCCGAACAATTTGGAGCGTGAAGACCTTAATGAAAAATTTGATAAATGTGGGATTGGCGAGGTCAAAACTTTAAGTAGTGATGAACTCACTATTTTGGATTTCAATGACTTTAATTATGATAATTGTTCTTTGATTGATTGTATTTCCTTGTTGCAATCCATGCTAAATCCACCTCATGCTTATAAAAACATATTGTTGATGCTATAATGAAATCGTTTGAAGAAAAACTTGAATTGGAAGTTTCAATCCCTAGAAAGCTTTATGATGAATGAGAACCTACTATTAAGATTAAAATTAAAGATTATGAGTGTAATTCTTTGTGTGATTTGGGTGCTAGCGTTTCCATGATTCCAAAAACTTTATGTGATGTGCTAGGTTTTCATAAATTTGATGATTGTTCTTTGAATTTGCATCTAGCGGATTCCACTATTAAGAAACATATGGGAAGGATTAATGATGTTCTTATTGTTGCAAATAGGAATTATGTGCCCGTAGATTTTATTGTGCTTGATATAGATTGCAATCCTTCATGCCCTATTATACTTGGTAGACCTTTCCTTAGAACGATTGGTGCAATTATTGATATGAAAGAAGGAAACATTAGATTTCAATTTTCGTTAAGGAAGGGCATGGAACACTTCCCAAGAAAGAAAATTAAGTTACCATACGAATCTCTTATGAGGGCTATTTATGGATTGCATACCAAAGATGACAATACCTAGATCTATGCAATATGCCTAGCTAGGGGTGTTAAACAATAGCACTTGTTGGGAGGCAACCCAATTCTATTTTGTGTTTTTTGTTTTTGATACTGTTCTTGAATAAATATATATTATTACTTCTGTAGTAATTGTGTTTTAGTGTTTTAATTAGTGTTTGAGCCAAGTAAGCACATGGAGCAATTAGATTAAATCATAGCATAAATTTGGCTTTCTCAAATAGGTGTGTCCAGCAAGAATACTTGTGAAAAAAATAAAAAAGCAAAACAAGCAAAGACTTATATAATACAAGACGCTCCAAGCAAAACTCATGATATGTGACGAATAAAAATATAGCTCCAAGTAAAATACCGATGGTCGTTAGAAGAAAGAGGGGATGCCTCTCTTGAATAATAACTTAGGGTGCCATGGGGCATCCCCAAGCTTAGGCTCTTTTCACTCCTTATTCCTTCATCCATCGTGATCTCGCCCAAAACTTGAAAATTTCAAACACACAAAACTCAACAAAACCTTCGTGAGATCCGTTAGTATAACAAAGCAAATCACCACTCTAAGTACTATTGCAAACCCATTCATATTTTATTTCTGCATTATACTTACTGTATTCCAACTTTACCATGGCTTATATGCTCCAATACAATTCATCAAAATAAGCACACAACGCAAAGTAAACAGAATCTATCAAAAACAGAACAGTTTGTAGTAATATGGAAACTTCGTATACTTCTGTAACTCAAAATATTCTGAAAAAATAGGACAACGTAGGCAATTTGTATATCAATCTTGTGTAAAAAAATCAGAATTTTATCACGCTTCTGTTCTCACACAAACACGTAACTGTGTACCCTCGACGTCAGGGGTGATGCACCGCAGCTCATGTCGAAGGAGACCCGGCCGGAAGCGCGGTACGCAAGCAATCCGGCGAGTGCTTTGGTAGACCCAAAACCCCACACGCCTGGGTGGGACCCCGTCAGGGCGTGTGGCAGCTATGGGTTGCCCTAGGTCAACCTGATCACCCCTAGGGTCTCGAAGTTCGCCGCCATGCAACAAGAAAAACGAATGAAGAGCGAGGAAGAAGAAGAACAAGGGAGAGGATAAAAGTAAAGGTAAAAAGTGGTAGATTATTTGTTTGATTGTGTGTTGTTCAATCGGCCGTCACCCCTTAGGTATATAAGAGGCGGTTGGACTTCTCGTGCAAGAAAAATGCTTGGGTTCACGTCCAAAACCCTAGTCAAATTCGGATGGTTTTGTCCGAACTTTCCAAAACTGGTCGGTTTAAAACTGGCTGCACCTTGCGGGTCTTTTTTGAGGTGGTAAACAACCTCGGATGGAAATGAGCCCAAAAACAATTTTGACTGTTTCGACGAGGCGAACAACTTTCATGTTGAACGTTTATTTATCGGAGGCCATCTTGAGGGGCTAATTGCTCACGCATTGTATCAGACATCCATCAACATGTGTCTGATGTCTAGCGTAATATTTTGATCTCTAGCCGGTCCGCACCATGTTGACTGTAACTTTCGCATACGACCTCAGTTTGGAACGATTTTTATATCAAAATTGATCATTTTGATGAGATGAAAACAATTCGTGCAGAAGATTTTCTCATATGAGGTCATCTTGGCGGCTTAATCGGCCAAATAGTACTCTGAATATAAGATCTTAGTACTTTGAGCATAGTTTCAGCCTTTGAAATGTGATTGGATGGTGATGGCCCAAACTTGAAAGATGTTCATGTAGACAATACAAAACTTTTTCATGTAGACCACTTCTTCATTTGAAGCCATCTTAATTAAGTTGTTGGCCTTACCAAAATCTGGTGTCAACACATGTCCCCTGTTTTTGGGCAAAGCTTGCATGCCGAAAAATAATTTGCACGGAGCTTGTTCTAAGGACGATGTCAACACTCCATCGGCCATTTTCATGTTCTTAGGGCGATAAGTATATATCGGCCATTGCTTGTTTGAACCTCTTGGTGCAAACTTGGGTGAAAACTTCTCAACTTCTATAGCAATCCGGTCATAAAGTTCCATAAATATGTATCTCAAAGCCATCCTCCGAACCATATTGTTCACCCTTTTGCTAGGATTCTGCAGATGATCAAGAATGAACTTTCTCCAATCCTTGCTTCGCCTGCATAAAAGTTTCATTAGTGGCCGAAGCGGTGGGCTTCAGTTCAGCCTTACCTATTTCGATGAGACTAAGCATTAGCTATTGCTAGATATGTAATACACCATGATCAACATGGTAGCCAAATGCTTGTGCCAATTATTTCCAATTGCCATGTCTAGATATATGCACAATTTGAAATCCACCCAAGGAGAATATTACATCTAAACATGCCTCAAGATAAACTATAAGCGATTTGTTGAGACATTGATAACTTTTGATATTTGTTGCACTATTCATAACGAATCACCGAAAGCCTCAATATGTGTAGCACCTATGACAACCAAAAGCTCTGAACCGAATAACATTGCATATTCGCTTTGATTATTGTGAAATAAATGTTTTAAGAGGCATACGAGGCTTCACAGAACGGCACTATATGGAGATATATAAATAACACCAACACCGTGGCCATTGTTATGAATTCAACCATCAAAACATAATCTCTATAGTACTTGTCTCGTTCTCCAATTGAACTAAGGATGTTGTTAGAATTCCACACCAACCATGATTAGATAGTTTCTTAGGGCGATAGTTAAGTATCGGCCATTAACATAAGGTCCATGTAAACCTCATCCACCAAAGCACGTATAGCCGAAAATAAACAAATGAAATAACAAATCAAGTATTTCGGCCCTCTGGATTAGCAACAAACTTGTAGCTGATCAAATGTATAGTGATTTGGTAACAGCCTTTCATGACATAAAAAATTATATTGCATCCATGGATCAAAATAAGCCCGTGGAGGGTAACCAATCATACCTGGGGATGAATTCCATGGCAAAGACATCAATGGCATGTTTGACGAATATGGATGATGTGCTAGCCGAAGATTTTCATGGGATGATGCACACCTTCGGCTGAATTGTTTTCCGCTTCCATCCTTCCCTTTCTTCACTTTTGTAACAGTTTGTGCAATAGAAGGAAAAACATCATTTTTATTTTGACTGTTCCTCGTGGGAACCCATGCCATGTTCTTGTTTCTCAGCTCTTGTGCACTAAGCTTTTGTAACTCCT
Source organism: Triticum aestivum (assembly GCF_018294505.1). NCBI lineage: Eukaryota > Viridiplantae > Streptophyta > Magnoliopsida > Poales > Poaceae > Triticum > Triticum aestivum. The sequence goes on from NC_057811.1 coordinate 311,926,729, forward strand.
TCTTTCGCCAATATGATAAGCCGAGTGAGCACCTCGATTGTGATTTTGTTTCAACCAATGGCAACTCTTTTGGGGCCTTGTGCACCCTCAACTTCTTTTCTTCGGATTTGCCACTCTGATTTTTATCAATTGATTGGTTCACTTCTTTGCCTTTTGTAGCCAATGTCAACACTTTAATTGGATCTTTGTTATTTGAGATCAAATCTGAAGTAGCACACTTACGACCATCTTTCTTGACCCGGCATACTTGCTAGACCACCTCTTTCTTCGTCCATGGGGTCCGGACCGATTCCTTTTTGTTGAAATGGTCTTTAACATATGATTGTTCATCAAACTCTGACCTTCTTGGAGCTACACAATGTTGGTCATATGGTGTAAAATAAGATGGAGAATGCGTGCTTGTATCATACATGTCCCATAAAGGATGTAGATTTACATGAGCATGGGGAGGCATCCACAGCATTGGCATTGGCGGACCAAAATAAGGATACGAATATGTTGCATTGAAATTCTCACTTTGACAATACTGATCCTCATATTTGCGCCGGGGGTTATCTTGATGCTTTTGCATTACTTGTCCAACAAGCACTTTTTTCTTCACTTGCTTTTTGATATTTAGCTAGTAACTCTACGAAAGTGATTTTCGATCTCTTACCCTTGTACTTATGTCAGCCTTTGTTTTGTTTGGTTGTGCTTGCATCAATCTCTGAATTTCTTGTTGCCCCCTAGTACTTTGTGTACTTGGCGTCTTCTGTTCAACCTTGATGGAATTCCTGCCTTCAAGAATATCTTCATTGTGCTCTTGAACAACATTTTTACTTGAAAACTTGATCCCATCATCCATTGTTTTTACCTTCTCATCATTTAATGAATCAACTTGAAGAAGCCGATGCAAAAAAAATTGCCATCAGGACCAATCGGAATAGACTGGTCATCCTTTGGTGCTTCAACAAATCTCAATCGTCCTTTATCAATGGCCGATTTGACTATTTGACAAAACATATTGCAATCCTCAAAATTATGTTTGAATGAATGATGCAACCTACAATACATTTGTATTTGGATAGATGGATCGACATGGTGATCAAGAATTCTTATGTAATTATTTTTCAGCAATAAATCAAATATTTGATCACACATGGTTGAATTGAAGGCAAAAAAAATTATTTTCTAGCCGATCTTGCTGTGAGAACGGCTTTGGAGTTAAGA